>NC_068983.1:88365563-88371089 GCF_001194135.2 Octopus bimaculoides
GGACTGGCTCTTGTGCGGGTGACACATGAGGTTTCTCGAGCGAGATGAGCCTGGCCGTTGCCAGTACCGCTTGACTGGCCTTCGTGCGGGTGACACGTAAAAGCACCCACTACACTCTCTGAGTGGTTGGCGTTAGGAAGGGCATCCAGCTGTAGAAACACTGCCAAATTAGATTGGAGCCTGGTGTAGCCATCCGGTTTCACCAGTCGTCAGTCAAATCGTCCAACCCATGCTAGCATAAAAAGCGGATGTTAAACGATGACGACGACGATGACGATTACACATTACATTATACATTACACACAATACTACGGACACACTACTGCTATACTATACACCCAGTGGCGGATCTACAATATTGGAGCCCCCTTTACAACCAGCAACAGTAGAGTAATATCCAATAAGGGTCAAAAAATTTTCATGCCCTTGCAAGGTACTCCAGCTTGAGGCTCTGATAGCCCAAATGGTAGAGTTGTGATGTGGAATCCTTAAAAATAAGTCTGAAAGTGAGCCCTCTTTCCACCAGAAACGAGGTGTGAGTAATTACCAATATCTTTGTCGATGTGGTTGTTCCATGGCAGATCACTACAAATATTTTCCAGGCTATGTCTTATACTTTTAGAGTTATGGGGGCTAAGAATTAGGGAAGTGTTATATAATGCATGATGCATTATATAACATATGAAAATTACAAAATACACTTTTTTTCTGTTTTTTGTAGCAACAGCTTTGTCATATGACAGATTCCTTGCAATGTCATTTTCTAGAGACAACATGCATAAGGAATTTTATCGTTCTTCAGTCATAGTAGGCTGAAATTCATTTTTTACAAAGGAAAGCTCTGAAGAACTCCTTTCTGCTTCAGAGCTCATAATAGGCTTTGTCATGTACAGCTTATGTGCAGTGGTAATATTAGGTGACACTTCAATTAATTGTTGCTCAGAAATAAGCTGAAGAACTTCTGTGCATTGCATTTTAGATGGTGTTTTCTTCTGTGTTCCAAGATTTCCTAAAGTGTAAATAGTCTTTGAACTGATAACACTCATTTACTGATTCTAATTCTGAATTGTTTATCAATTCTGAGAGAAACTTGAACTTTTTTGCAATCTGCTTATATGGGTCCATCCTCTTGCTTAACTGGATTATCAACCAGTCATAGACTTCATTTAGAACTGCTATCCTAAATTTTTTGGCCCATTTCAAAGAAGCCCTATCACTTGTTCCATCTGTAAATTTCTTTGTAACAATGTGTTTGGAAACATCAGAGTAATTTGAGGTGATATATTCACATAAACCTTTTGCTGCTCCTGATTCAATCCTGTCGGTTGAATTTTCTCATAGTTCTTTAACAAATGAAAGCAAAGATGCTAGCGGAAGGTAACCCTCAAATATATCAGAACCAGGGGTTTGGAGTTTCTTACTTGTTTTGTTAAAACACTCCATAACGTCTTCCCAAACTACTGTTAAAACAGCATATTCCAATTTTACCAACTTATGGTATAAATTCTTTGCATCTCGCTTACATTCAGGCTTCCCTTCTGAGTCTTCAAACATACGTTTGAGAGTTTGTAAAATATCATTATATCCATTTTTAATTGTCTGGACTGCTTCATAGTGCACAGACCATCTAGTTACACTTAAGCTCTTTAGTGAAGAGGCTAGATTGCCCTATGTGTTCAAAATGCCGCATCTTCGAGGAGATTCAAGAAAACATACAACTGCTGCAAGATGCCAAAATAGTCAACAATTTCAGGTACAGTAGACACTGCTTTTACCAAACAAGGTTGAGTGAATGGCTTGCACACGGTACATAGTCTTCATACCTGTTAATGTTTTTAAGAAGTGCTTGTAGCCTTTTCTCCAAGCCCTTCATGTTGGAAGCATTATCATACAACTGACCACATATTTCCAAGTGAAAGTTTATGCTCCTCAGAAATTGTTATTTTGTTGAGGAAGGTCATGGATGAATACTTTTCTATTGGCAAAATTGCTAAAAATCTCTCACGGGGTTTTCATTATAATAGTATTGAACCACACATATTGACCAGCTGGTCAACATGTGTCATGTCAGGTATAAAGTCAACAATAATTGAGTAGTATTTGATGTCTAGGTTGTTGATCTGATTCACCACTTCATATTTCATATGTTTTCCTATGATTTCCATCAATTCTTCATACACAGATTTGGATAGGTAAGTAATATTTACTTTTTCATTTTTACATTTCTCTAAGTGTTCATGTAAAAATGGGTCAAACTCTGCAATAAGCACTATGGCCCCCTTGAAATTTCCATTGTGTGGGGAGCCCCACTTTTCCTCATGACCTCTAAATGCTAAACCTCTTTCACTTAAGAACTTTATAACTGCTACAACTGTTTTTAGTACTTCAAAATAGTTCTGCATGTTTTTTCTCAGCTGTTCCTCAAATTGCTGATCCACAGTGGTTTTGTTTGACTTTCATGTTAGCCAGCTCAACATCGCCCTGTTATTTTTCGTAATGTCTGCATGATTTTCTAGAGTTCTGAGTATATTCATCCAATCAGAAAACCCTTCTGTTGTAAGTGATATTTGGCATTTAGAAAAGAGTTTGCTCTTTGAGTAAACTAACCAGGATCTCATAACAGTCTTACCATTTTTCAATCTTTTTTTCAAAGTACCTGTTTGAGAAACTTTGATTTTGCTGTTTGTAAATCTTGTTGGATTTAGTATATACATTATCTGTATATATATAAAAAAAACAAAGAAACTGATGTCTTGCATTAACCAGTTTTGTATTAAATCATTATCAATTGTTATGAGCCAGTTTGCTAGGTCACTGTATTCTCTGAAATCACTAAATTTGCTTCCTGTTTCTGCTCTCTCTTTTCTCAAAGTTCTTGACTAATGTGATCATCATCTGCATCAAAAGTGTCAACAGTAGGTTGATTATTGCTAAACAGAGCACTCGTTCTTTGTACCCTATCATTGGCTTCACTGGTTCTTGTATGGGTTGTTTCAGTTGCAGGCGATGACAAACTTTTACTTGACATTGTAAAATAGTTTGATAGTTTTTGACATTTAGAAATTTCATTAGATTGCTTTTCATTGAGTTGGCGTTTCTGGTTTCTGCTTAAGTACTTTCTGGAAGATATTGCTATTCCTCTTGGAGCCTAGACCTCTGTGAAAAAAAATTAAGGTAATATTTTCATTAACCACAGTGAGTCAGAGATCGATCAAGATAAGGGTCCACAACTTAATATATAATCATAAATGAAGAATTGTTCATTTTGTTCAAGGTGATATTCAAACAATTTTTTAAGTAGAAAAAATGCTTTGTTACTGAACAGATTGTAAGTCCAAAATTAGGAGGCAAACCCTTTCATTGGTCATTAAATAATGGTGTGAAAATAAGAATTCTTATCTCTACTATGCTGATGTAGTAGAAGACATATTTGACAATGGGAGGGACAGGGCCGAAGTTTCCAAAATAATTCAAATAAAGTGAATTATCTGCGAGTCATTTCTACTTTTATTTTTTATGCTATTCCACACTGGCAGAAACATCAGGTGAACAACTCATAGTTAGACACTGTGTGTCTAGACTCAGCGTAGGAGTATGATATGACGTCCACTAAGACTGGTAACAGTAATCTGCATGGCAAAATACAAAAACAAAAAAAAAACATTGACGGAATGAAAAAATTAAGTTGAATCAGAGGGGCCCCTCTGGGATTAGGAGCCCTGAAACTTAAGCTTCATTAGTTTTATGGTAGATTCACCACTGTATACACCATAGAATATATATTACATGTTACAGTAATATGCAACACTACATGTTGCATATTACGCACTACATAATACACTACATGAGACAATATATACTATATCGTAAGGTAGCAAGCTGGCAGAAATGTTAGCACACTGGGCGAAATGCTTAGCGGTATTTCATCTGTCTTTATGTTCTGACTTCAAATTCTGCCAAGGTCAACTTTGCCTTTCATCCTTTCGGGATGGATAAATTAAGTACCAGTTGTGTACTGGGGTCGATCTAATTGACTGGCCCCCTCCCTAAAAATTTAGGGCCTTGTACCTAGAGTAGAAAAGAATGTATACTAATTTCTAGAGCAGTGGTTCTCAGCTAGGATCCATACAGAACTTTTTGGGGTCCACATAACAAAATAGTAAATTAAGGTGTTTTAAGGGCTCCTAAAAAATTTTGCTTTAGCTGTATGTAGTGATATGTATTGCAAGAAACAGCTTGGTTTATTTTTTTATTTTACATAGATTGTAGGATATAGATATAGATATTACATAGATATAGGCGTAGGAGTGGCTGTGTGGTAAGTAGCTTGCTTACCAGCCACATGGTTCCAGGTTCAGTCCCACTGCATGGCACCTTGGGCAAGTGTCTTCTATTATAGCCTCAGGCTGACCAAAGCCTTGTGAGTGGATTTGGTAGACGGAAACTGAAAGAAGCCCGTCGTATATATATGTATATGTATATATATATGTGTGTGTGTATATGTTTGTGTGTCTGTGTTTGTCCCCCCAACATCGCTTGACAACCGATGCTGGTGTGTTTACGTCCCCATAACTTAGTGGTTCGGCAAAAAAGATCGATAGAATAAGTACTAGGCTTACAAAGAATAAGTCCTGAGGTCGATTTGCTCGACTAAAGGCAGTGATCCAGCATGGCCACAGTCAAATGACTGAAACAATTAAAAGAGTTAAAGAGTAAGATCAACCTACACAAGATAATGTGTGATTTTGAAAGAAGTTTCTATAAAACTAATTTTTAAATATTAAATGGCTATGGGGGTCCACCAGAATGAATTAGTAATCAAAGGGGTCCATAGATAAAAAATGGTTGAGAACTCCTGCTCTAGATTGTAAGAAGGAGAAAGAGAAGTAATCCCAATCTTAGATAAGCACTGACAATAGTAGTAGTTAAAACAACACAACTCAACAGTGGTTTAAGTGGGATAGTAAGTTACCCTCTGAGGCACAAGTCCAAGTCCACGCAAGGTTGTTTGTGAAAGGCCATCAGTCACCCATGCATACCAGCCTCCCCTCTCCACACCACTGATGTTATCCAAGGCAAAGACCAATACAGCTTGGCACCAGTGATGTTGCAACTCATTTCTGTAGCTGAGTTAACAGGAGCAATGTGAAATAAAGTGTCTTGCTCAAGAGCACAACACACAGCCCGGTCCAGGAATCGAACTCACAACCTCACGATCGTAAGCTCAACACTCTAACCACTGAGCCATGTGCCTTCACATAGTGAGTAGAGCTTTATAAAACACATTTTCCATTTGTTTGGATGCATTCACATATCTGTTGAGGTTGGCCAGCCCTCAAGGAGTAAACCTTTGATCAAAGATGGTCCAGTAGTTAGACTCCTATCTTCTTTATAGACAAAATGTATTTAGAATTACCTTATCCAATGTGTTATTGTTGTTTAATCTCTGACCACCTATGATTGGGCTGACATGTGGTTAAAAGTCATTCCAGCAGGGACAATCTCTGCTTTTTACTTAGATACAAT
>NC_068983.1:88371419-88375159 GCF_001194135.2 Octopus bimaculoides
TGTGTGTGTGTGTGTGTGTGTGTGTGTGTGTGTGTGTGTGTGTGTGTGTGTGTGTGTGTGTGTACACATATATGCATTTTTGGTACAAGACTATCTTTTTACTTACAGGTTGATCGCTTCTTTGTCCTCAGTTTAGGTGGTGGCACTAATGCAGTGGATATCGGCTCCCTTTGATAGCTTAGGACACTGCTGTAGGGTCTGTTAACTGGAAAGGGCTTCCAACTGTGAACATCAAGAAAAACTAACATGAAAAATATGCTAGCACTAGCTTAACTATTATTTTTCAGACTGATGGCTATCCTCAATTATTATATTGACTCAATGATTCATTGATAATTAATTTGGTATGCTAGGAAGGTTAGACTTTGATGAGGAGGTCAAAATAGGATTAAAACAACATATCTGGAGTTGTCTCCCATATTTGCTGGGGTAGGAGAAGGAATGAAAATAATATCAACCATTAAGCAACATTGTCTTTTCCACACCACATATTCATTTATTTCTAATTCTTTTATAATTTTCCCTGCATAATTATTGTATCTTTTGATAGTTTGATTCTTTACACCACTTAAAAAAAAGTCAAGTGTGATTCTAACTTCATGGAAACTGATAAGACCTAGTTACATTGAAATAAGGATTCTTCAATTGTAAAAAGGTCTTAAAGTGACAATGGAGATTACACACACCAATTTGAGACAGAAAAGATCAACATGTCTGTTGACAAGAGACAAACCATGAGCCTATCTCCCTTGTTGTTAGTTAGTTGATCTATCTTCTCTCCAGATAGAGCTTACAATATTTAAAACCTTAGTAGTTAATTCAAAGCCTAGAAATATTTTCATTCATATGCTTCATGGTGTCATCATCATCATCATCATCACTGTCATGACAATGTTAACTTTTATTTTATGCAGGAGATAAACAACTGCTACTGCTGTCCAAGTGACCTCAATGCAAAGACATGCAGTGACAAATACACATACACATACACAACTCTCACACACACATCTGCGTTTTATATTGTTACTGCAATAGTTCCTGTTCCTCAGAGCTGGCTGGTTTCAAACCTCCTCTTTTAGGCTAACCCAATCCACTTGTCTCTCCAGTTTCTCACCCATGTTGAGCTCCACCACCACTACTACCATGCTATACTAACCACTGTATTCAGTCTTTCTTTTCTAGAATTTTTGGCCCTGGGAGTCTCTTCCCTGCTTATAACTTTCCAGCAGGTGTTGACCTGAAACAGTTTAAATAAACATTAATGGCATGAAATTCACCAGTCGCAGAGAGCCTGCAAAATTCAGAGGCACTACCTCTTACTCCAGACTCAGCAAGTAAAAAAAAATGCAACAGAATTCTGTACAGTTTCTGTCAATCAAATTTCACTTACATTGCATGGTCAGCTCAAGGTCATTATAGAAGACACTTTCCCAAGGTACTACACCTAGGGATGCTTGTTGAGAAAAACAACTAATAAAATGGGTACTAATATAGTTAATGATGTAAGTCAAGACATTCTATTTCATTTAAATTTTACTTGTAGTGATGAAGAAAAAAATGATTATCTCATTAATTTTGATCAAGAGCGGTAGGGGAGGCAGCTCTGAAATTTAAAACTAATCTGACTGAGAGAATATTTTTTTTCCTCAAAATGCATTGCAGCTGATGAGATTTTAATTAGTTCATTATCATTATCTTGCTTTAGACCCATGTGGCCTCACTTGGAGTAATAACATTAATATTTTTCAGAGCAAGGCTGGAAATGCTTGCTTGCATGTGTGGTCTGTTTCCTTTTTTACATTTTAGGGTTAGAGTTTGGTTTCTAAGAAAACTAAGCTCCATCACTGGAATTCAGATTTAAAGAGTTACATGAAGAACGTTTGAGTAGTCTTTCATACATTCATTCTCTGCTTACAGATTGAATTAGCCCAGTATCTAAAGAATATTGGTTAGACAGTTAATAGGTGAAAACAGATGTAAATTTATAATCAGGATAGAGAAGCTGTAGTTTTGAAGCAATTGGCCATAAAAGTTTTCTTCCTCACTGAATGTGAATGGAATGTTCACATCAGCAGGACAGCTGACCTCCACAACAGTACATACATTTTGTTTCCTGTCCAAACAATCATATCAGGCTTCTTATGTTTGCATTTTGCAGAACATTTGATGGGTATGTTCCACAAATGTCCTTATTGTTGGAGTGTGTAATTGTACTCAACAACATAGATATTTTCTTTATTTACCCCAAGGCAGTCCTTGTTATTAATGATATAATATATCAGGCTGAGTAAAAAGTAAGCAATGTTTTGAAACATAAAATTCATCACAATATATTTCAACAATGTGGAAATTCTATTCATCAAGGTAAGTACCATTACAATCAACACATTTTTCCAATGAGTAACAAGTTTGTTTATTCCAGTAACATAAAAATCTGGAGTTCTGGAGCTCTTTCAACGCACTTTCAGCATCGGTTTGATTTTTGAAATCCTTGTTTCACAAGAAACCATCAAGGTGCTTGAAAAAGTGGTAGTCAATAGGAGAAAGGTCTGGAGAATAAGCTGGGTGGGGAAGAACTTCGTTGGCAAGTTCCCTCAACTTTTAGAGCATCATTAGTGAAATGTGTGGTTGAGCATTGCCATGAAGAATGATTGGCCTTCTTAGGTTGACCAATCTGAGATGGAGAAGTTGCAGATTTTCATTCATTTTGGCAATTTCATGGCAATATGTTTCTTCAGTAATGGTTTTTCTGGGTTTTAAGAAGTTATAGTGGATGAATCCAACAATAAATCACCAAAAAGTCACCATAACTTTCTTTTTGAAGAGCTTGGGTTTAGGGAAGGTTTTCAGTGCTTCATTTTGGTCTAACCACTGCGAAGAATGTTTTTTTTTTATTATTGTACAGAATCCACTTTTCATCACAAGTTACAATATGATTGAGAAATGGATTGGTCTAGTTACAGAGAAGAAGCAATGAACAAATTTCATATTTGCACATTTTCTGATTTTCATTCAAATCGTGTGGTACCCATTTGTCAAGCTTTTTTGATTTTCTGATCGCATGCAAATGGTTGCAGGCAGTATTCTGACTAACTTTAAGTTCTTTTGTCAGTTCTCGAGTGATTTCATGCAGTTTTTTCTCAATGATGGTCTTTAATTGACTGTCACCAATGACAGATGTGTGTCCTCTACATTCATGATCTTCAAGGCTCAGGTCTCCACTGTGAAATGGTTTAAACCATTTTCGAGCTGACCACTCACTGGTCATTTCTTCATCAGATGTTTTGTTGATGTCTCAAGCAGTTTCAGCTGCTTTACGTCCATTTTTGAAATTGAATAACAGAATTGCTCAAATATCACATTTTGACAGCTTCATTTCAGATGATTGTAACAATAGTGCAAAAAATATCAATGTTAATTTATCGATGCATTTGGGCAAGTCTATGTCTGTATTATCAGAAAATTGCAAAAAAAAAAAAAATGTTTAAAAGCATTCACAATTCTGCAAAAATCCAGTTCAAATTATTCATGGTTCAAAATGTTGCTTACTTTTTACTCAACCTGATATATCATACAGTTCTATATTTAAGAGATGAGGAATTATTTACATTATTTACATTATTTACATTTGACGGATATTCGTCCTCATCTTGTTTGTTGTTAACACAACGTTTTGACTGATATACCCTCCAGCCTTCGTCAGGTGTCTTGGGGAAATTTCGAACCTGGGTTCTCATTCC
>NC_068983.1:88382591-88387903 GCF_001194135.2 Octopus bimaculoides
GTGCGGGTGACACGTAAAAGCACCCACTACACTCTCTGAGTGGTTGGCGTTAGGAAGGGCATCCAGCTGTAGAAACTCTGCCAAATCAGACTGGAGCCTGGTGTTGCCATCCGGTTTCACCAGTCCTCAGTCAAATCGTCCAACCCATGCTAGCATGGAAAGCGGACGTTAAACGATGATGATGATGATGATGATGATGGCTGCACATGTATGTGTGAGAAAGATAAAAAGATATTTGAGAAAAGTTGTATAGGTATACTGATCATTCCAATTGACACTCACGAGTTCACTGTCTGTGTAACACTAGCACCATCTTCAGGGAGGAACCTTTCTGACTTTGAGGTGGAATCTTTCTATTAGTAATGAACAGGAAGACATATATATATTAAAGATAAACAGGTAGATGTGTAGATGAATGATAAACAAATATGTGCTAATGAGTAACAAATAAATCATCTGCCTGTTCATGATGAACTACTAAATAATCCAAATACTATCACTAAATATTAGCAAGATGAAGTAAAGAAGAAACAGAGTTTCATGTTACATTTTACAATTTACAATTGATTTTTTTTACTCAATGCATACTAAGTTATTTATAAATTACACAGTACATTGGTTAATTAAACATTACCTAATATATGAGTAACTAAAATATTTATACATTACATAATGGATATCTGATTTAGTGAAATATCTATACATCTAATATTTCAGTTAAGGTTATATTGATACAAGACCTAATCCATTTATTAATATATTTTTAAATAACTTATTCTGTGTGATTATGTTATATATATAGATTACATTATATATATGTTACAAACTATTTAAAATAGACTAGTGTAATATTGAGAACCAAGACAGGCAGCTCTCACACACAAATATAAATATAAATTGTATTGGATCTGTTAGTATTGTAGGGATTTGAATCCTATCTGCAAGATACTCAGTTAGGGGTCATGAGTGAGCCACCACGGTTTCACATTATTAATCTATAAATTGACCAATCAGCATGAAGTTGTGGCATGATTTGGCTCCTCAGATGTTCTAGAATTCACTCCCTTTTCATGCCGCAGAAACCAGATGGTGCCTTACTAATCCAGGCAGCCTTGCACATTTGTGCAGACAGTCTCAGATATTTGCGTAGACCACCTTGGGTACTCACAGAAGGCAGACTGCTAAGACCAGACCATCTTCGGCACTCAGACAGACCACCTTGAGCAAGAAACAACTTTGTACCACAGCTAGCCTTCTACAAGACACAGCTCAGTTCTCTTCTCCCAGTTGGCAGTTATATTGTCAGCATCTTTCTTTTGTAAACAGCCAACATAGTAAATCACATACAGCAATAAATATCTTAAAAGTCAAAAGTTTGTGAGTTTGCTTCAGACAAAGCAACCTCTTGACAGTATCCAATAAAACCCAACCATCACCCTTTCTGTGCAACAAAAAAATTACTCCTTCTCCACAAAGGCACCCATTATTGACGTCCGTCACTACCTCATACCCTTGCCAATTCTCTCTCTCTCTCTCTCTCTCTCTCACCCATGTAGCAGCTCTGATTTCCATAGCTCAAAGTCCTGACTGTCTCTTCACTGCACTCTCACCCTAATCCCTATTTCTCCTATCATACTCTCACTCGAGCATTATCTCTCTGCCATTACTCCCTCCTCTAACACCTTTTGACCCCAATCACTGTTTCTCCCATCATACCCTCACTCTTTCATGCACATAACCTACTTTTTTCTCTCTCACTTTCTTGTTCACCCTCTTGGTTATATTTTCTTAAATAAGCACACTGTAAAGCAGTGAGGACTCTTTAGTCTTGTGAAGTACAAGGCAATCTCGCTATTGCTAGTGTCATGATAAAATGCACCCAGTACACTCTGTAAAGTGGTTTACAAATGAGCGTAGATAACATAAGATAAAATCAAGAGATGTCTTTAGTTTGGCTAAAGATCAACCTCTCAAGTGTTAGTGGTACAATGAAATGCATTCAGTATACTTTGTACAGTGGTTGGGGTTATAAAGGGCATCCAGACAGAAAACATATCAAAGATGGAATGCTCAAGCAAGTATATCATCCTCCAGCCCATTTAGGAGGGCAGTAATTTCAAATAAGAGCTAATTTGGACTGTGACAAGCCATGCAACCTATGCCAGCATGGAAAACTGGCTTAATGATGTTGAAGGTGGTGGTGGTAGTGGTGCTTGTGTTAGTGCTAATGCTGGTGGTGGTGGTGGTGATGATGATGATGACAACATTAGCACCGATGATGATCATGATGAGGATGACAATACATATACATACACTCACAAATGTAAACAGTTACACACAGACACACTTCTATTTCAAACTGTCTACTCAATGCACCTGCAACAGAACAAAAGTTAGGACAAATAATATACAAGCAAAAACATTTAGCTCTAGTCTGTCTTTTTATAAGAGTTTTACTTGCCTTTTCTAAATGTGTATCCTTTGAAGTCTCTGTGAAATTGTTGGGAATGAAATTTACTTTGATAGATGAACTTTTTTGAGCATATTTCTCACAGTCTTTAGTCTCTTCACCAATGCAAGCTTGATTTTCAACAACCTGCGAATCCTTTGGTTTGGGATGAGTCACCTCTGCATCACCCACATATTCCTTAGATTTAAAGTGATTTTTTGTTGGAGAACTTACACCTGGAAAACTCTCTGAAGTAGAATTCAGATGACATGTTTGATCTTGGGTCAAAGACAATTTCTCTCTTTTACAGGGTGAAAAAGACGAAGTATGATTGTTGATATTTTCCTTATTTATTTCCAGTTTCTCAGTAGTCAACCCCAAATCTGACTTTTGATTACAGCTACTCACAGAATTTTCTTTTGAAATTTCTTGTTTATTTGATTTTCTGTTGTTAGAAAATGTCACCTGTGACGCCTTTTCAGACCAATGTGAGTTCTTTTTGTTTTGATTAATTATAGGAAAACTTTTGTCTGAAGGCATTTCTAAATTTTTGTTAGTATGATGATTCTTATTAACTTTAGAGGCAGAGGTAATTTTAGCTTCATTAGTATTAGAAATTCTCAAAGGATCAATTGTTTTCAGCTCATTAGAAGACTCACTCTCAGAATGAAGATTACCAACATTTTTGTTTAATATTCCAGATGTAGTTATTTCAGACTCAGTAAACTGAGGTACTTCTCCACTTATCTCTTCTATATGATTGCTGAAGTGAACTTTGTGGGTTTGATGAGGCTTTAGTGCCACCTCAGATCTAAAATTGGCTGGGTCACTGTTTGTTGTTACTTCTCTCCCTGATCTTGGTTTACCAGGGACAGTTTTGTTGACTTTAGCTTTTAATGAGACTTCTATTTTTGGTTCTATCTTAGCAGAATCAATATGATGGGCATTATAATTTGGTATTTCTTTTCTGTTGGAACCAGATTTAGTTGGGTCAGAACTGTGGTCTTTGCAATCTGGAGTTATTTCTGCTTTTGATATAGGCTTACTGTGGACAGTGTTGTGAATCTTATTTTTTGGTATTACTTTTATTTCTAGTTTTGATTCAACAGAATCAATATGGTGGGCATTACAATTTGGCATTACTTCTGTCTCTGAAGTCAATTTAATAGGGTCAGTGCTGTGATCATTGTCATCTGATGACACCTCGATTTTTGAATCACAGGCTGTATTGTGGGTATCACTGCTTGGCATTACTTCTGTCTCTGGTTTAGATTTAACAGAATCAGTGTGGGGTATATTATTATTTAGCATTACCTCTGTTTCTGATTTGGGTATAGTGGGATCGATGTTGTGGGTAGAATTATTTAGGATGTTTTCCCTCTCTAATAAGAAGTCTTCATGGTCAAAATGGGAAATAGAATTATTATTGACATTAATGACATTAAGAACTTCTGTGTCTTCTTCCACTTCAAGTTTAACATGATCAGTGTTTTGAATCTCCTTTACTTCTGGGTTGAGTTCAGCCAAGGTTTGGTCAGTCTGATGGTTTAATACTTTCGCTGTATTTGGCGTCAGATTTATCTGGTCATTATCCTTACTGGCTGAGATTCCTTCAGTTTCTGGTCTCAATTTAGTCAGGTCTTTCTGATCATCACTGCAGTCCAGGTCTTTCCTTATATCTAGTTCTTCTCTAGACTGTTCATTCTTATGATAATCATTCTTTGATATTTCCTCCTCCTCTATCCCATCAGTGTGTGAAACATTTCTACATGAGATTCTCTCTATTTCTGGCCTGAGTTTAGGTAGATCAGAATGAATATCAACTTTGTTCAAGTCATTTTCTACTCCTTGCCTGATGTTGGACTGATCAGTAATTTTGTCTTTATTCAAAACTTTCTCTGACCTCCAAAGGAACTGGTCACTAATATTTTCAGTTTTCTCAATCTCTGGTCTAATTTTGGACAGAGCAGTATGAGAACTACTGTTGTTTTGTATTTTCTCTTCTTCTAGTTTGTGTTTAGTTGGATCAGTGTGTTGGTCACCAATATCCAAGGTTTTCTCCCTCTCAGGCCAAAGTTTGAAATGGTCAGTGTGGTCACCACTTTTGTTCAAAACTTCCTCTAATTCAGAACTGACTCGAGGTTGGTCAGTGTGATGATACCCAGTGCTTTCTAATTTACTGTACATACTGCCACTCTGATGGAATACACTTGATACAAATTCTTCCTTTCCTTTTACTTCTTGAACCTCAGGTAAGATAGACTGCAGTTTGGAGTCTTTCTGTTTAAACTGAAATGGATGAGTAACAAGAAACAATGATTGAGTTTAAATTGAGACAGGTGAGAGGGGTGAAAGGGTGAAGAAGAAAGGTGGCATGTTTAGAGAGTTACAAACAAAACTTTAAAAAAGGGAAGAGACAGAGAGAGAGGCAGTTAGACATATCAGTTATAAATATATGTATGAATGCAGTTGGTGGTGAGGGTGTAGAAGAGTTATAATTAGCTTAAAGCATTGTGGAATATGAAAAATGAGTGTTTTAGGAAGCTGCTACGATGCCACTGGAGCTATATGTATCAAAGCAACAATGACAATGAGATTATAATGCTACCTGGAAAAAATAATTTGTTCCTTATATTTTTTATGCACAGAAATGTAAAAGACTGGATATTTAATTCACTCTCATGTCCTTAAGCACCAGTTCTTCATCCATGATAATTTGTGTGTGTGTGTGTGTGTGTGTGTGTGTGTGTGTGTGAGAGAGAGAGAGAGAGAGTGTGTGTATGTGTGTGTATGTATGCGTGTATGTTTGATGTTACAACTTTCTCCCATCCTCTGCTACATTATATATACATACATACATACA
>NC_068983.1:88387913-88394895 GCF_001194135.2 Octopus bimaculoides
TATATATATATATAATGTAGAAGAAGATGAGAAAAAGTTATCACATCTCCTGTAAGATTTGATTACCACATCTGCTACAAAATATATACGAGTAGCTGTGTTAACCACTATACCAAAGTAGCATTACAACTTTGATCATTCACATGAAGATACTTTAAGTAGTTTGCAATCTATCAATGAGAATTTCAGTCCACACAGTATCAAAGTATGATGTTTTATATATATATATATATATATATAAAACAGAGTTTGTGTGTGTGTGTGTGTGTGCGTGTGTGTGCACATATGCTCCTTATGGATTCAGAACCTGAGTTGCCGATTTTGACGCATGAGATATCAAAAAATCCAGTAATCTTTTGGCTATCAAATAAAGTATGTTTTTTGCACAACAACTCTTTTTTACTACAAAAATAACCTCGGAAACAACGTCGGGTCACACAATTTTGATGTCTTTAGCTAAGGGAGACAACTCTCCCTGAACAATTTTTATATCTTACATAGAGCATATTGAGAAAATGTTTAAAATACATGGAGTTTTACCAAGGAATGAAACTTCAAAGATATACCACCAACTTTATTAGTTTTATCTAGTAAATAATCTTTTAATGTGAAGTATGTTTGTCTGTGTTTTGTTTAACCCAGAGTTGCCTCTGATGTAGCAGACCCATCGCATACATTTTTTTTTTCTTTTCTTCCTGAAATACTGTAAATCTGTGCCTTTCTTTTGATAAAAGGGTGTGTTTTAAGAGAGATTTGACTGCTATTCGTAGTAGCTCAAGTTACCACAGAGACACCTCTGTGTGCATGTATGTGTGTTTTGTTGTGGTGAAAAAAACACTTTTTCTCAGAACATTTTTTGCACAATAATTTTTAAAGAAATCTGAACATCTTTCTTACTGCTAACTTCAAATTACAATTGTTAATTGTTAGAAGTCAAGTAGACAGAGATGTACATATAGTGTTATGGTATAAACTGGAAGTTCAATACAAAGTTTTGAACTCATTATCTTGCGGTTAGTAATCCATTACCTTAAATTTGAAGCCATTAAGTCTTCAAATATTATTTTACTGATGGGGTATTGCCTTCAAAAATTTAATTGATCATACTGACTTTAGTAAATATTTCAATCTGGTATTTATCTTATAGATCTCTGCTTGATGAACTTTGAGACATAGTGGGACACAATACTCGATTTAACAACAAATGTAAACACACACACATATTAAGTGCAAGAATGACTGTGTGGTTGAGAAGTTTGCTTCCCAACCACATAGTTCCACAGTGTTTTCTATTATAGCCTTAGATCAACCACAGACTTGTGACTGAATTTGGTAGACAGAAACTGCAGTGTTGTTCATTAGAGAATGACCAAAAAACATGCTTATAAAGAAGAGTTGTTTGCTTCATAACCCTTGTGTGCCGATTCTACCCATGAGAAAGGAACAAGTAATACAATGTGGCTGTGGGTCATAACACCCAGGCAACACCAGGGTGCATTGCTAGTACATATATATATATATATATAAATATATATACCAAGCATTCTCAATGAGGGCAAAAATTTAGCTGAGTAGAGGGATAATTTGTGACAAACAAATGGATATATATTTTCTAAAAACTTTATATAAATGTAAGCTTTCATAAGTAATTATATTTTATGATGGCAGGTTAAAAACTGGCCATGTATTCATACACTTACATATGACTAATGTAATGAAATGAAATTTGAGGAAAATAGTACCATAGGGGAATATTATAAATAATAAGGGTATGACACTTACCTAAAGAGTATTTTTTAAAAAATTCCTCCTGCATATGGAGGAACATAAAACAACAAGGTAATCTCCAAGCATCAGTATCTTTATCTTTAAAGGAATTTTAAGTTGCCTTTTTTTTCCTTTTTCTTTTTTTTATGAAATTGAAAGTAGCAGACTGTATTATTTAGGTCATTTACAATTAGTTGAGATATTTTGGATCTTTTCTGTTTGGCTTTCACTTTTCAATTCCTTTCTGATTCCAATTGATTTCCATTTCTTTCAATTACAATTGATTTCAAATTTGGTGTAGTGATGTAGTTTTGTATGCTAATTATGGAAATGAAATTTATTCTGGCCATAAATTAATAAACAAAAAGTTAATAGCTTTTAAACTTTGCAAATGTAATTTTAGCCAATCGAAAGCTAGTGGCATATTGGTGTCTGTTCCCATAGCAACAAACCATCAGTTGCTGTTCTAATAATCTGCTTTCCATCCACGTGAAATTTGCCATCTACATTTTTTTGAGAAACGGATGGATATTTTCAGTTGTTTTCCTGTTTTTACTCATCTGTTACTATCCTGATAATCTGTGTATTTCTGAGAAACAAATAGATATTTTTGGTTGTGTTTTCTTGAATGTTTTGAACCAAAATAGAAGTATGACCACAGCCAACTCATGCAATATTTCATATATGATGGAGAAATTAAAAACTGACAACAATGCTGCTTCTTACTTGCAAGAAAAGGGTGTTATCCCTTAAAGGAAATTATGCACACAAAAAGTATGAAGAAAAAGATTCTTGGTGGGAACATTTACAGGCAGTGCTTCCAAAATGGAAGATACATGGTTGGAAGGTGCCACCCTTCCTCTTAGTACTGTGTTTCCTTTACTCAAGAAATTGACTTCAGTCCAGTTTTATGGAGATGAGCCATTGCACAGCTGTTGATAACAACAGCTATGTTAATGAAATATCTGCAAAGGACCTGCTCTGCAATCCAATTCAGATTGGCGGTCCTGAGAAGATTGTTGATATAAACAAAACAGTCTTCTCAAGATGTAATTACAACCAAGGAAGGGTCCTACCTGTGCAGAGTGTATTTGGAGAAATGTACCGTGAGACCAGACATGTTTTTCTTTATGCAGTGCCATGTCAGAATCGTGACACACTGGAGAAATGCCTACTCTCACATTCCTGAAATGGATGGTTATAATTTTCGATATACAACAGTGAACTACAGTGTTGAGTTTATTAACTCAAAAAAAGGTACCCACCTGCAACAAATGGAAAGCACGTGGACCTCTGTAAAATGAAGTAATAAACGACACTGTGACACTTACCATTCTATGGTTGACTCATATCTCTGTGAGTTTTTGTGGTGCAGGAGTTACAAAAATTGTAATTTGATAAACTCCTAGAGTGCATTGCAAAATTTTGCTTTTGAATTATCACCACAAAATATGTATTGTTTACATAAACTGAACTACAGTTTGTTTTTAGTAATTTAACATTCAATTTGCTTGTTTCTTTTTGTAAATTTCAGCAAAGAAAAAAATTTCATTGAGAATCTTTCCTTTTTCTTGCTATTTACTTGCCTGTTCCAACAGTTCACATTATTTATTCATTAAAATTTATTAAAAATTTCATCGTTGAATGTTTTGTCATTGTAATGTTGTCATCATGCACAAAATGCCAGCTTCCAAATCCTGTTTTCTGATTGTTACCCAAAACTTTAAGCCCCTGTAGCATTTTTAAAAACAAAATTTCTGGAACAAGTGAATAACATCAGAATCAGCATGAAAGATTGCATTAATTTGAAATTTTTCCCTTAACTTTAAAATTTCAACAAGTGAAAGCCAAACAGAAAAGATCTGATATTTTTTATAATTAGTTGCAAATACCATAATTAGGAGTAAAGATAGGATACTTGGAGATTACCAGTAATAATAACAGTTAGCTGCCAGATCGATTGGTGCATGCCACTCTTTGAACAGTAATTGTTATGAACATGTGTTGCTTAATTGTTATTATACTGATAGTGATATTCTGAAATTAAATGCCTTGGATTGTGATAATATTAAGAACTAATAGCATAACTTAAGTTGAAGTATAGTGATACAAATTTTAAGAGTGAACAAAGTATTGTTTTTTCTATATTTTCATACCTTTGCTTCATTAATCATGGCTTCCAAAAGAAAGTGTAGTTAGTAACGGGAGGGATATTTATCTTATAGTTTTATAGAAAGCCCACTTAATTGAAAATAGCCTATGCATCTTATACACAACAACTCATTTTCTAATGAGGTTATGAAGCCATCAAAACTTTTATCGTATTTAAAAAGAAAAACATCCTGATAAAATAACCAAATTGTATTTTGGAAATTTGAAGAAAAATTTTAACAAGCAAAATATCACACCTTTTCTTTAAAAAATAGAAGCTAATGAAAATGGATTGATTGTATCTTACGAAATTACACAAATAAATACAAGAAACTGGAAGTGCACAATCAATTGCTGAAAATGTTATACAGCCTGCCTTTCAAATTCTTATGAAAACTGTGTTGCATTGAGTCAGTAAATGTTTTAAAACATTTTCACCGAGTAATGATTCAATTCAGAGAATTGATGGAATATAATCTGATGTAAAAAAACCAACTAATTAAAAAATTAAATTCTCAATTCAAATTGACAAATCTACAGTTAGTAATAATAGAGCTATTCTTATGGAATACATCTGATTCATAGAGGAAGACTACAAACTGTATGAAGAGATGTACATAAAACATTTGGAAACAGAAACTACTGGATTATCCATTTTGGAGGCTACAAAGTTTTTGACAAAAAACAAATATTCTTTGAAAACAAGACAGCCTATGCATCAGATGGTTCTCCATCCATGGTAGGTAAGCATAAGGGATTTATTGTATGTCTTTTGATTCTTACAATGTATTGTGTTGAAAACCATCATCATTAGTTGCTAAAAAATTTAGTATTGATCTTAATGAGTCATTAACATTAATCATTAAAACAGTTAATAAAAGTAGATTTCACAGCAAATATAGCCAACTTTTTCAAAGTTTTGCATTGACAACAGAGAGCAGAACATGAGGCTTATTCTGCACACGGAAGTCTGCACAAGGAGACTGCTGGCCAGATTTTTAAACCTATTTTGATACAATAGTTAAGACTTGCAGAGGAAATGAGGAACCACAAATGTGACATCCACTTTTCTGCATGGATTTTTCGAAAGCTCAATTAAATTTCACTCCAGCTTCAAGGAAAATTATGCATGTTGTTAGGCTACAAATATGTTCTAAATGCCTTTACTGAAAATTTTTTTTTTTTTTTTTTTTTCAAATAAATATATGAAAAAACATTTTAACAGCATACTTGAGTTAAGAGAAATAATTGGACATCCCTATAATCAAACTAATAAAAAATACATAGAATATTAAAACTGGAAGAAGTAAATAGCTGATTTTCAGGTTTATTTTCATTTGGAGTTCTGCTTGGGCGATGGATCATTTTGGCTGTGATATAGAATCCATCAGTGAAAATATCCAAGAACTTATTGAACTAAAACGCAATGATGAATGCAAATACAAATTTGAAACAGGTGGAATAACTGGATTATGCTGTCAAATATAGCAAAACAGCTACATCCAAACATGGTCTGAAATGGTTAGCATACTGATGTGTTTTTCAACTTTGTATTTTATAGAATGTGGATTTAGTGTAGCAGCTATAGTAGAAGTCACGTACCCAAGGTGCCAAGCAATGAGACTGAACCCAGAACTATGTGGTTGGTAAGCAAGCTACTTATTAAACAGCCACTCCTCTGTGTGTGTGTGTATATATATATATATATATATATATATATATATATATATATATATATATATATATATACACATATATATATTGTTACACAAATTTTGGGTAAAACCTCCACTTTTACCCGCTCCCATTGATTGCACCTAGTATAGCACTAGCGTAGCAATAATTGGGTACCCTCCCAGCAGTATACTGGATAGATACTATCCCTTAGTGGGTTGTACCCCCAACCCCTAACTCTCTCACGCTATATATATATATATATACATACACACACACACACATATATATTGAACCACAAAAGAAATGTCACACACATACTAAACAAAAACCGGTTTATTAACAGACTGTCATAGCATTGATTAAAGTGTGCTATTTAAGAAACTGTTCTTTCCTAATGATAAAACATCATTTCCTGAAACACGTTTGACATCACATGGTGTCACATGATGATGGAGTGTCCTGAACTCAAAGAGATGAACTTAATATCTTGTTTCATCACCATTAGCATTGATTACCACCAGGTATCTTCTGTACATTGAATGCGTCAAGCAATTGATGAAGGCCATGGGGACAGTAGCCCACACTCTGTTAAAACTTGCAGTGAGTTGTGCCACAGTTATTGGCCTTGGACAGGTGTCATTTAGCCTTCTTTGGATTTCATCCTACAGGTGCTTTGTGGGGTTCAAGTCTGGACATAGGCCAGGCCATGGTAGTGTCTGGATATTGTCATGTTGGAACACGTGACTGCGATGACAAGCAAAGTATGGTACAATTTAAGGCCTCAACACTTGACTGATGTAGCAAGCAGTGGTTACTTCATTGCCCCAACTTTGGCTGATGTTTTGGAAGATCACCAGTCCAAGTTTCTGGTAGAGTACAATTCTGCCATCAGCATGATATTCACCCCTTCTTCTTCAAACCCTAGCTCTGCCATGTGCCTCAGAAATGCAATAGCAACTTTCATCAGAGAAGACTACAGTCTGTCACTGCTGATATTGCCAGCTCTGACGTTTTTGACCCCACTGCAGACATGCCCATCAATGACAATCTGTGAGGATGGAGCCCCTAGCCAGACATCAACAAGACAGATTGAAAGATCTCAGCTGGTGGCAAACTGTCTCTGCACAAAGGGGTTTGTGGTGAGTCCCAATAAGTGAGCAAGTTCGAACCCTACATGCGACACTTGTGTTTTCAAAAGAGAGTAGTGTTGTGGGTCAGTGACATCCTCCTGATGTCAAATTACCTAGAAATGTGATAAAATCCATATAATCTCAATATCATGTGTGAAACAAATAATCTTTTACAGTGCAATGTTTCTTTTGTAATTCATTATATACATACATACATTCATACATATCAAGTATTACCTCTAAATTTTACTTTACCT
>NC_068983.1:88395022-88396079 GCF_001194135.2 Octopus bimaculoides
TATATATATATATATATATATATATATATATATATGTATGTATGTATATATGTATATATACATGTGTGTGTGTGTGTGTATGGTGTGTACATACGTAGTCTGATCAATGCGTATCAGGACTGCTGCCATAGTAAAAAATCTAAAGCATGCAGAGTGAAGTCGCTTGGCAAAAACTGACTTTGAACTCTGCTGTGCAAGCGTACTAAGTTTTAACTCACTTTCACTGTTTACAGCAATTCTTGGAAGGAATGTGTGTAGCATGTGATCATCACATTGACCATGACAAAGAAAGTTAAGCAGAGCATCTGTAGCAAATTTTGCTAAAAACTTGGCGATACCTGCTCAGAGGCTTACGCAAAGTTTTTGAAAATTTTTCATCATTCTCGACATAATCAAGATTTTGTGCAACTGAAACCCAAGTATCATGTTGGTCAGTTGAAAGCAATTTTAGCACAAACTTGCCAGACACGCGGCTCATACACAAAACTTCAAGGAAAATGGACTGAAGTGACCTGTACCTAATCCACACATCCTCTGATAACTTACAGATGGAGATTCGACAATTTCCCCTCACAGCTGCACACACATCTGCAATGTTTTTCTCAGTTCTGCTGGTTGCTGGTCTCCCAGAATGTTTGTCAATATCAACACTTTTTCAGCCATTTTGGAAACGTTTGAACTACTTGTACACTTGTGTGTGGCTCATACACTCCCCTCCATGCATTTTATGCAACTCTGTGTAGTCCCCTGGGCAGGTATTGTCACGACAGATTTCTCTGTCATGGTCAATGTGATGATCAAACGTTACACACCTTCCTTCCAAGCACTGCTGTAAACAGCAGAAGTGAGCTAAAGTGTTAAAACTTAGTGCACATGCACAGCAAAGTTCAAGGTCAATCTTTGCCAAGCAGTTTCATTCTGCATGCTTTAGCTTCATTACTTTGACAACAGTCCGGATACTTATTGATCAAACCTTGGACATATATTTATATGTGCGTGTGTGTGTGTGCATATGTATATATATATATCTATATATATTCATATATATATATATATA
>NC_068983.1:88396404-88399636 GCF_001194135.2 Octopus bimaculoides
GTTTAAAAGAGTTCCAACACTGTCTGTTTTTTATGTTTTATTTATATTCCTGCAGAACTAATGTGGGGTATAGAATATGGAATATACAATATATAATATAATACACAATATACACTATAAAATAAAATAAAATAAATGGCACCATGAAAGAAAGTATTGAATGTAGATGAAATATTGAGTGTTCAATATAAAGGATCAAATATATAAATATATAAATATAAATATATATATACACATATATATTTATCATCATCATCATTGTTGTTTAACATCTGTTTTCCATGCTGGCATGGGTTGGATGGTTTGACTGGAGTCTGGCAAGCTAGGAGGCCACACCAGGCTCCAAACTGTTCTGGCAATGTTTCTAAAGTTGAATGCCCTACCTAACACCAACAACTCCGAGAGAATAGTGGGTACTTTTTACGTGCCACCAGCACAGGAGCAAGTCAGGGTGAAAGGGTTGGCATCAACCATGTTCAGATGGTGCTTTTTGCATGCCACTGTCATGGGGAGCCAGTCAGGCAAGGGGTCTGGATTTGACCATGTTCAGATGGTGCTTTTTACATGTCACTGTCACGGGGAGCCAGTCAGGTAGCACTGGTATGACTCATGCATGAATGGTACTTATTGTGTGCCACCAGCATGGGAGCCAGTCAGGTGGCACTGGCATCAGCCACAACTACAATTGCCATTTGATTGTGGTTCGAGACACTGGTGTAGGCTATGGCTGTGATCTCACTTTACTTGCTGGGTCTTCTCAGTTACAGCACTTCTCCAGAGGTCTCGGTCATTTGTCATTGCCTCTGTGAGGCCCAATGTTCGAAGGTCATGCTTCACCACCTCATCCCATGTCTTCCTGGGTCTCGCTCTATCACAGATTCCTTCCATTGTTTGGGAGTGACACTTCTTCACACAGCTCTCCTCATCCATCCGTAGTACATGGCTATACCAGTGCAGTTGTCTCTCATGCACGCCACATCTGATGCTTCTTATGTCCATCATTTCTCTCAGGGCACTTACACTCTGTTGTGTGTGCACACTGACATCACACATCACACATCCAGCAGATCATGCTAGCTTCATTTGTTTTGAGCCTACGCATGTCTTCAGCAGTCACAGCCCATGTTTCACTGCCGTGAAGGAAAGCAGTTCACACACAGGCATCGTACAATCTAACTTTCACTCTGAGCGAGAGGCCCTTTGTCACCAGTAGAGGTAGGAACTTTCTGAACTTTGCCCAGGCTATTTTTATTCTAGTGGTAACACTCTCTGAGCATCCATCCCGACTACAGATTTGGTCACCTAGGTAGTGGAAGCTATCAACTAATTTTAGTTTCTCCCCTGGCATGTGATGGGATCTGTTTTCTGAGCATCTGTGGTGTTTATTGCTCCTGTGCATCTGCCGTATACAAAAGCTATCTTCCCAGTTTACCTTTCTTTGATGTTGCTGCACCTCTTATGTGTCCATAGCTTACACTGGGTAATCTTATGGAGTTTCTATCTACATCTTTTCTACAGATTGAGCAGGGCCATCTACCTGAAGGGGTTTGTGATGTGTTCGCCTTCCTACTCACTAGGACTTTGGTTTTCGCAACATTGATTCTAAGGCCCTTCGATTTTAAACCTTGCTTCCATACCTGAAATTTCTTTTCTAGTTCTGGTAGTGATTCTGCTATGAGAGCCAGGTCATCAGCATTGAGGAGCTCTCAGGGGTAATCTGTCTTGAATTCCTCTGTTATTACCTGGAGGACTATGATGAATAAGAAGGAGCTGAGGGCTGATCCTTGGTGGACTCCTACTTCTTCCTGGAATTCTTCACTATACTTATTGCCAACCCTAACCTTACTAATGGCATCTCTGTACAGGGCTTGCACAGCCCTTGGTAACCATTCATCCATCCCTAGTTTCTGCATCACCCACCAGATAAGGGATCAGGGGACCCTGTTGAAAGCTTTCTCCAAGTCAGCAAAAGCCAAGTATAGGGGGTTTATCTTTGGCTAGGTATTTCTCCTGCAGTTGCTGTTCCAGGAATATAGCATCAGTGGTGCTTCTACCTGACACAAAAACAAACTGCATCTCATCTAAGCCGTCTCTTTCCCTAATTAGTTGGGCTATGACCCTCTCCATGACCTCCATCACCTTTACCCTTGTAGCAGTTGACTATGGTGCTGCTACACCAGTCATTGGGTATGACTCCTTCATGAACTACCTGGTTCACAATACGGGTGACTAGGCCATAACCCACACAACCAGATATTTTAAGCATCTCAGCAGTGATTCCTGATGGGCCGGGGGCTTTTCCTGACTTCATATCCTTAATTGCTTTATCTACTAGGGTGCTGTTTATTTGGATAGCTTGTCCCTCTGCTGGATCAACATTTGGCAGGCTCTCTTTCTCTCATTCGTTCTCCACATTCAGCAGTCTTTCATAATGGCTTCTCCAAGCCTCTTTCTTTTCAGAATCATTAAAAGCAAGTGCACCATCATTCATGTGGACACATTTCTCTCCTGTGACATCACAATTTTCTCTCACAGACTGTCTTGAAATCCGAAATACTTCAATTGTTTGATCCTCACGTTGCTGAACATTGGCAAACTTCTTCTTTTCTGCATCTCCCTTAGCTATATATACCTGTTGCCCAGCCTCCCTTCTGGCTATCTGGTACAGTTCCCTGCTAACCCCACTCTTCCAGGCTTTCCATGCCTGTTTCTTTGCTTAAATGGCTTTGTCTACTGTATTATTCCTCCACCACGTTACTCTAGGTCTGGAAGGGACTTTGCACCAGCTGCAGATTTGGTCTGTAGCACTCAGTAAGCTGTCCCATAGGAATTTCCAGTTACCCTCTATGTCCAAAGTCTGTGGCTCCTCTACCTTCTCATCAAATTTCTTGATGAAGATGTCACTAAATCTCTGACCATGTGAAAAGTTCTTTAGCTTCCAAATCCTTCTTTTCTGGATTGGTCTGCTTCTTGGCATCCTTCTGGCCATGAGTCTAAAGTCACGAATGACTAGTCTATGCCGGGGGTACTTTCTTCAACCAGGAGGGTCTTTGTATTTAAGAGCAACCCTGCATCCCACTGTCTGGTGAGGATGAAATCAATCTGGCTAGCAGAGTCACCTGATTGATAGGTTATCAGGTGGCTGTCTGGCTTCCTGAAGTTAGTGTTGCAGATTAAAAGTTACATGCATCCTTCTGTATGTGTGTGTGTGTGTGTGTGTGTGTGTGTGTGT
>NC_068983.1:88401567-88401760 GCF_001194135.2 Octopus bimaculoides
GTGGGGCGGGGACAAATGCAGACACAAAGACACATACACACAGTGATATCAGCTGATAACACTGTATACGATGATAGAATAAAAACTCATCAATAGCAAAAATGGGCCCAAACAACATCACACAAAGGTACAATCTATGCATAAGGAAAGTGAGTGCACAATTACAGGAGGAAGAAGAAAGAGAACCGTTAAT
>NC_068983.1:88401770-88405646 GCF_001194135.2 Octopus bimaculoides
GTGTGTGTGTGTGTGTGTGTCTGTCTGTCTGTCTGTACATGTATGTATTCTTTTATTCTTTTACTTGTTTCAGCCATCTGACTGTGGTCCTGCTGGAGCACCACTCTGAAGGGTTTTTAGTTGAACAAACTGAACCCAGGACTTATTTTTTAAGTCTAGTGCTTATTCTGTCAGTCTCTTTTGCCAAACCACTAAGTTACAAAGAAATAAACACATCAACACCAGTTATCAAGTGGTGGTGGTGGGGCGGGGACAAATGCAGACACAAAGACACATACACACAGTGATATCAGCTGATAACACTGTATACGATGATAGAATAAAAACTCATCAATAGCAAAAATGGGCCCAAACAACATCACACAAAGGTACAATCTATGCATAAGGAAAGTGAGTGCACAATTACAGGAGGAAGAAGAAAGAGAACCGTTAATAGTAACTCCATAGAAAGAAAGGGAAAATAATACTATGCGTAACTGCAGGTGTAAAGAGGAATGCAGTTTTATCAACAACTGCATGATAAGAAATGTAGTGTACAAATGTGAGGTGAAGACAGATACACAGAAATTCGTGTAGATTGGTGGCACTGGAGACACCATAAAAAATCGTCAGAAGCCATCTCTCAATGTTTTCAAATATAATTAAAAGACACTCCACATATCTATCGAACCTCGTCTGGAGACTAAAACATGCAACCAACAGGTCCATTATAAAAAATGCTGCACCATATAATGGAACATCATAGGTATGCAACCTATGCCAAGAAGAAACCCTGAAAATAATCACATCCAGGGAAAATGGGATGAATAGGTAGTCTGAGATGATTAGATTATGTAAACATAGGAACAAAACATCATTCATGGAGTTTGAAAACAATATTTCGAAATGAAATAACACATTATAGCAAAGCAAAGGAGCCCAAAGAAGCAAACCAACTAATATTTGAGATGCTAAACACTATACTAACAAAAACAATGAAGAGGTCACCATAAGAAAGTAGCATTTATCAATTCAGTAAACAAACCCCACTGTATAACAGTAGTACTTGACCTCCTGTTGAGTTCAAAATTTATTGAAGATAGTCATGTCTTAAATGAAATAAAATAACAGAATGTACTACCCATCCTTGATATCTGCTGAATGAATAGCAAAATAAATCCAACACCACCACATACACTTCCATCCCCATATAACTACCATTCCTTTCTCTATTTCCATACACACAGAAATGCCCACATAACTTGTTTGACCTTCATACTGGTAAAAAGAGAAAAACATCCCTCTGTGGCTCATCCACTAATGTTATATCACCTGAAGAAATGAATCAGAGATGATAATCAGCTGGTTGCCAACAGATACTATGGACTACACTGTAATCATCCCAGGAATATGGACTATGATCTTAAAAGTCATGTGGAAACATGCGTAATGATGCATTAAATATTTATAAATTCCATCCTAGGATTATTGTTATTATTATTATTTCAGTTTCCATCTACCAAATTCACTCACAAGGCTTTGGTTGGCCTGAGGCTATAGTAGAAGAAACTTGGCCAAGGTGCCATGCAGTTGGACTGAACCTAGAACCATGTGGTTGGGAAGCAAGCTTCTTATGACACAGCCATGCCTGTGCCTATGCATGCAACTGAAGCTGCAATTGCAGGTTGCATTCAGGCGTCAAACCAAAAAATGGCATTCGGCAGCTGTTGTGGCTCTGTGTTGCCAGTGCTTGATACTGCTACCCCCTCAGTTGATCCAGGGCAGCTTCACACTCATGACGATATGATCAGCCTTCTGCACTGGTTACAGTGCAGAAGGCTCACCACAAGGAGTGCTCACCACAAGGAGTGCTCACCACAAGGAGTGCTCACCACAAGGAGTGCTCACCACAAGGAGTGCTCACCACAAGGAGTGCTCACCACAAGGAGTGCTCACCACAAGGAGTGCTCACCACAAGGAGTGCTCACCACAAGGAGTGCTCACCACAAGGAGTGCTCACCACAAGGAGAGCGGATGAATGTTTGTTTACATCTGTGATTGTTTGTACAAAAAAACTATGGAGGGCAGTGTTGTCGTCAGTTCTCTTATTAAGAACTTGTTCAGTTATTTCCTACCTTCAAAACTGTTTCAATTAATAGATTTCTTACTTGGAGAACAGCTAAGGGTTAGGTAATTTTAGGAAGATCAACCAGCTGTAAAACAAAGTCTCAAGTAACATATTTGTTCAACACATGCAAGTATGGACATAAATCAAATTCATTCATATGTGTGAAATGAGAAATATATCTACCAGAATCTGTGATGGTCCACTGTGAGGGCGCTGCTTCATTGCTCTGAATGCCTTAAAATTTGTTGTGTTTTGTGTTGTTTGGGGTCTTTGAAGTTTCCTTTGGTTTTGTCCAATCAGCATTTTCTCAACAATCACTTGAGGACCTTTCATATCAAATTCCACTGTTTTTATTGTCTTATAAACACTCTGTGATTCCAGATCTGAATGGGGAGACACATTAGCAGCTTGGGTATATTTTTCTTCATGCATCCTTTCTTGTTTCTCGCAAAGTTTGATGAAATACTTCTGCAGGTGAGGAGTAACTGCAGAAGATATTTTAGGACTTGAATTACTGGTCTCTTGGTCATAAATCATTTGTATAGGGTTGTAATCAGTTCTTCGGAGGAATACTCGCTGTTTTGAATTAGAATTGGAATTCAAAGATTTTTCTCCTAACTGAGATTTGGAATTTGATGATTTTTTCTTTATTAAGGTTGCTGTGTGCATTAGTCTGCCAGAATGTGTGCAGAGAAGTTGTACAGGTCTCGTGTTAACACATGATTCAGTTTTGTGATGGACATCATTAAAGGTTGACAAACCCTTAGAAGAGATTTCACAAAAAAATTTATTACTTTTGGGAGTCTCTCTCAATGTACAGGTTTTAAGCTTAATAGGAACAGGAGATGAAAGGGGAGAAGATGAAGAAGAAGAAGAAATAGAACAAAGAGAGGGTGCTGGGGAAGACTCTTTACATATATTTAAGACAGAACCATTTTTAAGGGAAGCATCAAGCACTAGAGTATTATCATTTTGTAAAACTGCATAAGAAATTTCCCTGTTGTTTGTAGGAGAATTTCTCTCAGAAAATGTAGGTGAGATTCCTCTTGGTGATGTTGGTGGGGCTGCTGTAAAAGAAGGCCTCATCTCTGCATTCTGCTTTAGTATCATTTCGTCTGTTATGCCTCTTACAACAGTGGGGTCAGTCAGATTCACTTTCAACAACCTGTCAAAATTGAGAATTTCAATATAAAAAAATCCAGCTCTGTAATCAATCAAAAGCGAAGCATTCAATATTTTTATGTTTGTTTGTATTTTACCAATTCACTTCTTTATTTCCCTACCAAAATAGATGCAATAGTTATATTTTTAAAGCAAATATAGACACTTGAATATTGTTGGCACAATTAACTTCAAAACTGGATGGCCATTCTACAAGCTGTTAAGTAAATAATATTCGCATAAAAATTGTATAAACAGAAATCACTCTAGGCTTAATAGTTATGTACAAGAGTATGCTGAAGAGATTAATAAGACTGAAACACGTTTGCGGTTATTGACATTTTTAACTGATTAAAATTTATTTCTAGCCCACTCCATTCAGTATGTTAGCTAGCATTCACAAACACACACACACACACACACACACAAACACACACACATGCACACACACACACAACACACCAGGTCAATCACATATTTACAAACACCAGGAACTCTCTTAACTAAAAAAATTCTTGTTGCTTTGTTAGTGACCAGCTTGAACTCACTCAAGAACTTGAATAAAACTCGAAGGAAAGTTATACATACATACATGTGTGTATGTATGT
>NC_068983.1:88407487-88411857 GCF_001194135.2 Octopus bimaculoides
TATATATATATATATATATATATATATATATATATATATATATATATATATATATGTACGTATGTCAGGTCACTTATGAAGCTCTAATAAGTGCTACTGGTAACATGGAATCCAGAATCCAGTACAAAATGATTGGGTTGTTGGTGACTAAACTGGCACCCCTACCAGGCTACCTTGGTGAGGAGGGTTGCTAGAAACCCAGCAAGGTTAAAAACAGGATTTGTTAAAAAGTCAGATGAACCTAGTGCAGGTTCAATGGCTATGTTGCAATAGCATGGCTACGCAGAAATTCTGGGATGGTGTCAGGCATTCTAGAAGACAAGGAATGGCATTGGACATTTTGGGGATCTTTGGTGCTGCCACATCCCTGAGCCTGTGACTCATATTGGCACCGGACATCTTGCTCTGGCTTGTCTCTGGATAATGTCAGTTGAGTGGAGAGGGTGTATGAGGTGTCATACAAGCTTTATTGGACCTAAAACTCTGCACAGGCATTGCTAACTTCTGCTCGATATGTGCTGCTTCTTTTTTTTCTTTCCCTATAAATGTTTATTTTATTTTCAGTATATATGTATCTTTATTCTTCATATATATTGATTTATTTTTAGTATATATTTATTTTATTTTTATTCAGAAATCCTGCAGCTTCTCCTTGTCGCCCAAGACAGCAATAGGATTTGGTTGCTGCTGCATGGGTGTCAGAACAGCTCCATTTGGAGAGGGCACTGTTCAACCGGAGGTCAAGGAGGTTCTAGCAAAGGTGAACCAAAAATTGCCTGTCTTTCTATACCCGGTCAGTTTAGCGAGACTGATGAATATCCACCCTGTACTCAAAAAACAAAGAAACTTTTTTTTACAAAATCTGGATGGAACTTGAACATTTCATGTTGGAATGTGCACACTCTGTTGGATAACAAGAGTGATTGTAGGCCTCAAAGACACACTGCACTTGTTGCTCACGAGCTGAACCATTATAACATTGATATAGCTGCACTTTCAGAGACTTGTATAGAAGGTGATGGTCAGCTTGAGGAAGTAGGAGGTGGATACACCTTTTTTGGAAGGGGAAGCTAATATCTCTACAATTGCACCTGAAAGGTGGGTGGTTTGCTGTTTTAATAAGTGCCGATGCACCTACTTTGACAAGTTGTGATGAAGATAAAACTATTTTTTATACCCAGCTGAGAGCCATACTTAGGAAAATCCTCAATTCTGATAAAGTCATTCTACTGTAGGATTTCAATGCCAGGGTTAGAACAGACTGGCAAACATGGGACTGTCTAGGACATTTTAGTGTAGGGAAAATGAATAGCAATGGTCTCATGCTGCTGGAGCTTTACAATGAACATGGACTTTACATTGCAAGCACTCATTTTATGCACAAAGGGGATCACACAATAATGTGGATGCATCTAAGGTTTAAAGTTTGGCACTTGCTTGATTATGTAATGTCAAGTCCTTTCATGAATCGGAATACTGGACAAACCACAGTCTGGTGTGAGTAAAGTTCTGGATGATAATTAAAGTGAAAGAGAGAAGAGGGCCAGTTGGCATTCCTCAGCTTCTGAATGTCCACAAGATATATGATGCTGTGTTGAGGAAAGAGCTTCAGACTCGCTTATCCAGCATTGAAAATACTACAGTATGGGAAGATATTCAAGACCAGGTTCTTCAATGCGCTGCTGAAATACTGGGATATGCTACTGCCAGACACAAAGACTGGTTTGATGAAAATGATGCTGAAGTTAGCGACTACTGGTCGTAAAGCACCATGCCCACAATGTATTGCTGCTCAGAGGACTTTTAGCCATGCAATAAAAGCTAGCACGTGCCCACCATAGCAGTGTAAAATCACTACTGCAGTGATCTCTCAGGAAGATGCAGAACACTTGGCTGGAGGATCTTGCTCATGATGTTCAGGTTGCTGCTGATGCAAATGACAGCAAAAAGATTTACCATCTTATGAAGCAAGTTTATGGGCCTAAGAGCTCTGCATGAGCTTCTTTGCTTTCCAAGGAGTCTTCTACTCTATGTACTAAATCAACAGAAATCGCAGGTCACTGGATTGAAAACTTCTCTGAACTCCTAAACCATGAGTCAGCTGTGGATGAAACAGTGATTGATACTATGCAACAAAGACCTATCATTGGCTCCTTAAATTCCACTCCCTCAATAGATGAAGTAATGACAGCTATAAGTAAATTGAATCTTAGTAGGGCACCTGGAAGGGATGGAATTTGTGCTGAGGTCTTACAATTTGGTGGTGATTACATCATACAGTCCCTTCATGAGGGACTGGAGGGACGGGGTAATGCCTAAGGACTGGAAGCATGCAATTATCCTTCCTCTCTCTAAAGGAAAATGAGCCAGATTAATGTGTGGTAACTACAGAAGTATTGCTCTACTATCAGCTGCTGGCAAGGTTCTGGCAAATATTCTTCTTACCCACCTGAATGAGTGTCTCGTAAATGATGTCCTATCTGAATCTCAATGTGGCTTCCGATCTGGTAGGAGGGACAATGGATATGATTTTCACAGTGAGACAAATGCAGAAGTACTATGAGCAAAATATGGATCTTGTCCAGGTATTTATCGATTTAATCAAAGCCTTTGATACTGTGAATAGGGCCTTGCTATGGAAAATACTTGGCAAACTTGGATGTCTGGATCACTTTGTATCTTTGTATCTATAATTAAATCATTTCATGATGGAATGGAGGCTTGGGTCAATGTTGGTGGTGGCATGGCGGGACCCATTCCTGTAGAGAATGGTGTCAAGGAGGGTGACATCCTTGCCCCAACACTCTTTTCTTTGTACTTTGCTACTGCTTTTACTCATGCTTTTGCTAAGGTTAGCTCTCTGGAAATATATGTCAGGTATTGATCTTCTGGCCACCTCTTTAATCTGCTTCAGTTTGCTGCCAATTCAAAAGTTTTCCAGTCTATTATTCATGACCTCCTTTATGCAGATGACTGTGATTTATTCACTCATACAGTGGATGATATGCAAATACTTATGAATTGTATTTCTGCTTCTTGCAAGGCATTTGAACTCAGCATTAGCCTGGACAAGACGGTTGAAATGTTCTAGCTTGCATCAAGAAATCCATATGTGGAACCAGCTATCTTGGTTGAAGAAACAATACTGAAAGTGGTAGACAAGTTTGTCTACCTGGGTAGCACACTTAGCCATTCTTGCTCCCTAGATGATGAAATATCTTTCAGGCTGCAGAGAACAACTGATACCATCCAGTCTCTCCAGTCTTGTATCTGGTCCCAGCATGGCATCACAAGGCAAACAAAAATTGCTGTGTACCGTGCATGTGTACTGACATCGCTCCTTTACTCATGTGAGACATGGACCCTCTACAAATGTCATGTAAAGGTGAATGCTTTCATCTGAGATGTCTGAGACACATTCTGAATGTTGACTGGACCCTAAAAACTCCAGAGATACAGGTCCTGAGGAAAGTTGATATCTTGAGTATTGAGGCGATGGTGCACAGGCACTGGTTACACTGGACTGGACACCTTAAACAGATGCAATATGAGGAACTTAGTGGAAAGAGACCCCAGCTCATTAGCTACCAATGTAGCCACAAATGTGAAATATAAGTTACTCCTAGAGTGCACAATGTTCCTAATGATCAGCAATGGTCATCCTCAGTCATGAGTGGATGGCCATAATATGCATATGTATGTGTGTGTGTGTATATATATATGTATGTATGTATGTATATATATATATATGAGTGTGTGTATATATGTATGTATATATATATAAATCTATCTATTATATATATACATATACATACATATATGTATGTATATATATGTTTGTGTATACATATATATATATATATGTGTGTGTGTGTGTGTGTGTATATGTATGTATATTTATCTATCTATCTATCTATTTATATATTTATATAAATAAGGATAAGATCGATATTTAAAATATTGATTTTATCAAGTGGCCAGCATGGGAATAAAAACCTTCAAAGGTAATAATTATTTAAAATTATAATACAGGGTATCTAAGAGATACCGCCACGCTGAAAAATTAGCAGTCAAATCTTGACTCTAAACCACAATAAATGTTCATATAGCACAAGGAGCGAAGACGAAAACAAAATAAACTAGTAAAAATAACTGGATTGTATGTTTATATATATATATTTGTATTTATGTGCTTGAGTATATTCCACCGATGAAGGCAAAGCATTTATTATGCAAAGCCAGAAATCCGGGATCTGGAATTATCCAGTTATTTTTACTATTTTATTTTGTCTTCGTCTTCGCTCTTTTGTGCTATATGAACATTTATTGTGGTTTAGAGTCAAGATTTGACTGCTATTTTTCAGCGTGGT
>NC_068983.1:88416098-88422580 GCF_001194135.2 Octopus bimaculoides
CGTTGAAACAAAAATCCAGAAGAAAACCAAAACTTTCAGATAGGGACCATCAGATTCTTACGTGAATTGTTAGAAAGAATAACAAAAGTACAGCTCTCAAAATTACTACAGAGCTTAATGACCACCTCAAGAACCCAGTTTCCATGAAAACTGTTGACTAGGCGCTGCACAAAGCCAGATTTCACAAGAGGGCTGCAATCAGGAAACCACTACTTTCAAAAACAAACGTTGCAAAGCATTTAGAGTGGTGTAAAAGCCTACAGAATTGGTCCCTAGAGCAGTGGAAGAATGTTATTTTCTCAGACGAGTCAACCTTTATCTTATTTCCAACCACAGGCTGAGTATACATGTGGAGACAGCCAAAAGAAGTATTTGATCCAAACTGCCTTGTTCCAAGTGTTAAACATGGAGGAGGATCTGTGATGATCTGGTGGGGGTGGGGCTATATCTTGGAAATCCACTGGCCCAATGGTTTTCTTTCATGGTTGCTGAACTGGTGGAGAATGTATCTCCCAGCATAGACTAGTCATTAGTGATTTTAGACTCTAGGCCCAAAGAATGCCAAGAAGCAGACCAATCTAGAAAGAAAAAAGGATTTGGAAGCTTAAGGACCCTTCATCTGCTCAGAGATTTAGGGACATCCTAACTGAAAAATTTGATGAGTGGGAGGAGCTACAAACTTGTGACATAGAGAACAACTGGGAATTTCTGCAGGACAGCTTGCTGAGTGCCTACAGACCAAATCTTTGCCTATGTTCAGTGATTTGAGGACCAAAGAATTGAAATGTTTTGGATTGTAAGACAGTGTGTGAGAGAAAATCATGATGTCATAGGAGAGAAATGTGTCTGCATGGATAATGGTGCACTTACATTTGATGATTCTGGAAAGAAAGTGGTTTGGAAATGCCATCATGAAAGACCACTGAACATGGAGAATGAATGGGAGGAGGAGAGTTTGCCAAATGTTGACTCAATTGAGTGACCAGCTGAATCAACAGTACCTTGGTAGATAAAGCAATTAAGGATATGAAGACTGGGAAAGCCCTCGGTCCATCAGGAATCACTGCTGAGATGCTTAAAATATCTGACGGTGTGAGTTATGGTCTAGTCACTTGTATTGTAAATCAGGTGGTCCACAAAAGAGTCATACCAAATGGCTGGTGTAGCAGCACCATAGACAACTGCTACAAAGGTAAAAATGATTCCTTAGATAGAAATAATTACAGAGGTATCAAATTGTTGGATCAGGTGATGAAAGTTAGGGAAAGAGTTAGCTTAGATGAGATACAGCTTGGTTTTGTGCCATGGAGAAGAACCACTGATGCTATATATCTGGTAAGACAGCTTCAGGAGAAATACATAGCCAAAGCTAAACCTCTGTACTTGCCCTTTGTTGACATGGAGAAAGCCTTTGACAGGGTCTCCCAATCCCTCATCTGGTTGTAAATGCAGAAACTAGGGATAGATAAGTGGTTGGTGAGAGCTGAACTAGCCATGTACAGGAGTGCTACCAGTAAGGTGAGGGTCGGCAATCAGTACAGCGAAGAATTCAGGGTACAACGTGTGTGTGCGTGTGCGTGTGTGTGTGTGTGCTCTCTTCTTGTTCCCCTAACTCTTTATCAACATATCTATCTTTGGAACTGGTTAATTTCAACTCAGTAATTTTTAGTTTCTATAGTTTTTTTTTAGTTTTTAGTTTTCTTTTTTTGTAATTTTAAGTTTAGGTTTTAAATTTAACTTTTCTGTTTCAATTCTTAGTCCTTTGTCTCATATCATTTAATTGCTTTTAGGCTTGAAATGCAATTTTGAATATCTGCACTAAACTATTGTCCTTATAACCCTACCTAGATTGACCTTCCACCCCCACTCTACTGAAACTTTAACCACACGACATATCTATATCATTACCTTCACTTTTATTTATATAATTTTATTCTTATTTTTTTACCCTGTTACCTCTATCTTATTTTATTTTTATTCCCTTTCTCTTCTCTCCCATACATACTCACAAAACCCATTTATAATATATCTATCATTACCTTTTATTTTATTTTATAATTTTTATTTTTTATTTATATTTTTTATATTTATTTTATTCTTATTTTTACCCTTTTACCATTATCTTATTTTTTATTTCTTTCTCCTATCTCCCTTTCTCCTCTCTCTCTCTCTCTCTCTTTCTCATACACCCACTCATAAAAACCCATCTATGTCCATCATACTTTCTCACTCTATATACACATTTACAATATGAATACATCATTCAGAATAGTGCCAAAATACTACCTGGATTTACCTGGGATTTTAACTAAAAACCTGTACCTTCATGGAAGTACCAACCAACATCCATATCCTCTGGAAAAAGAGGAGATGTGAACATAATTCTCCTGCTTATATTCTTCTAACTACTTTTACTCTTTATTCTTCTACTTTATTCTTTATAAACTGAATTTTATTCCTTGTAAACTGTAAATTTTTCCCCATCTAAAATATTCACACCTTGTCTCTGATGACAGAATATCCAGTGCACGGACATGCTAACCTACCACTTGGGTTATCCCAGAAATGGCTCTTAGACTTCAAATTCACCTTATCCTAATTAAATTATTCTAAATGATTTGAGATACTCATTCTGCTGTGGTTTTTGATTTTTCTTCTAATATAATGTATATAAGCTATAATGGAACCCTAACACAGATCCCTAGATCCAGCCTTAACTGTGATTTTGAAACCTAAAGGTCAACCTACTATAGCACTTACCCAGCATACCTATTTGTTTAGATCATAAGTGAACTAAACCCCTCATATTCTTTATATATGTATGTGTGTGTGTATGTATATATATATATACATTTCGTTCCTTTCGGGATTTTATCTCTAATTTTGTGGTTCTAGAACCTTGTTGTTCTTTCTAACATAAGGAATCCTATGAGTGGATTCCTCTTATGTGTTTAAATATACCCTGTATCTTATGAGTAATTCATAGTCTTTGGACTAAATTTTTATATGCTAGGCCACTGGAATTGAAAATTTTTATTAATTTCCATTTCCCTTCGACATGATTAAGTATATATATATATATGTATATATGTATATATGTATATATGTATATATATATATATATATATATATATATAGTGACTACTTCTTTCACATGTCAGATCCAGTTTGATTTATATACGATGATTTGATTTAGTCACGATGTCAGTAAGTGCTATAAATTGAGTAGCTAAATGAGTGCCTTTAGTTCACACAGGTCCACTCTATTTCTATTGCCAATGGTATTAGAGCAATTTTAGAGTAAATTTGAAGTGCTGGTTCCCAATATCGTATCTATTTTACTAGATTGGCTGTAGTTTTAACACACACACACACATTGTGCTAGATTTATGGCATATTTTATGTATGAAAAAATAAAAAATTACATGTGTGTCTTTGTGCATGGAAACAATTATATACATTTTTCATTTTCTTGAATTATACAAAAGAAAAAAATACAGAAGAAGTGTACAGAACAATAAAAATACAAGCAACTTTCTTCACATAATCACAATGCATAGTTTGATTTTTTGTTTTTCATGGGTTGTCAAGATAATTTGCAGAAATTCAAATATAGACTGCCATCATGTGTCTACTCCTATCTTGATGACTTTCCAACATCACTTTTTTTATCCTTATGTTCCATCTTCCTCCCTGAAATCGCCATGATTCACTGGAAATCTGTCCGACATGCATTAGAGACTACTCTTTGGCTCACATTAGCATCCAAACTTTGAAAGTTACTGAGCAATTTTTGCACCAACTCTTCATAGGTTTTTGCATTGTGGTTACTCCAGAAGTTCTTGACTAGTGAAAAATAACTGCACCAGGCTAAAATTTCAATATTATTCGTAAGTTTTTGTAAAATTCAAATCTTTGAGTTTACAATGTGAGAACCATCTTAGATCCTTGCTTCCAGTTTTTCAATATTCACTGCAGGGAATGATCTATCAAGGTATTAGAAGTAATCAGTATGATTGTCTAAAGTCTTAACAAATTATTTCATCGATCCAAGCTTGATATGGAGTGATGAGATAATTATTTTTCTTAGTCAACAATTATTTGTTAATGACATTTGCTGCATCTACAGTCATGTCTTGCCTTAAGATCCACATCACCTTTCTCCAATGATCTTGCTGTGTTTAATTATTTTACAAGCAGATGAGACAAAAGTATTCCATGGATTCACTTTGTTTCACACACAAGAAATTCAATATCTTTAGGTCAACACATATGAAAGCAGAGCTTTTGCAACACCATTTGGATATTTTTGAGATTTCATTAAGTTTTATTGAGTGAGCAATTGGAAAAATGTGCATAATACAGATTTCAGGTTTATGGTGGAACAATGAAGAAAAAGTTGTCAGTCTTCTGGATTATAATCCTTCCAGTATTTCTATTGGGAAAAGAGTTCAGGAATGTCACTGTAATATGAAAATTCTGTCTTTTAGCCAAAGAAAGAGTTTCCACCTCTTGTTCAAGAAGCCAATATTTTAACTAATTAAAATATCATCATATTGAACAATTATGACAGATTTCTTGTAATGATTGAAACCTTTCACATTCAGAACATAAAAGTAACAATCATCATAGTGGTTTAAGGATCTCTCTTCACACCATAAGCACACCAAATTTCAAACATTTCCTTTCTCTGTTTTTTCACAGTCCAATATATTTATCTGTCTGTTTGTCTGCCTGTCTGTCTATCTATCTATCTAATCAAATGCTCTCTGTCTATTTCTCTAATGCTGCCTGCCTGCCTGCCTGCCTACCTGTCTTTGTTTTTTTCTATCACAAAGTTTTGATTACCTTTTATATTTGCAAAATGTATTTGTCACCAATAAAACAGGATGTATTAGAATTATTCAATCAGTTTCTTCGTGTTGAACTTATGTTCATTTGTAAAAAAAGATTACAATTAAGATAACTTTAAGTTAAAAACTAGAGTGGATTAAAAACAATGCTGAAGAGTGAAAAAGATAAACTTAATTTTTCTACATTTGTCGGCAACTAAACTAAAATTTGTATTAAGGAAAAATTTCTATTTGAGATTGTACAAGATTTCAAAATTAGGGTCAATCTTTAAATTCAGTTTCCACAAAATATATTCAGTTCATTCTTTTTTGGAAACAAAGTAAAACAACCAGATGATCTGTAAAGTGACTTGTTAATATTCCATAATTTCAGTCAACTATTCTGAGTTACTTAATTTACATAGACATTCAGAACACAAATTACCAGTTAGGTTGTTGGATATTCTCAGTGTTGAATATTTCATTTTGATGAATTAGAATTGTATTGCTTAAGTTTACATGCACAACCAAATACCTGTCTATCTGTTCATGTATCTGTCTGTCTGTCTATCTGTCCAGCCATCCTGTTCTTATGTCTCAATAAACTGCATCTGAACCATGCAAGCATGGAAAACAGTAGTTAGAGCGTCGAGCTTATGATCGTGAGATTGTGAGTTCACTTCTTGGACCGGGCTGTGTGTTGTGTTCTTGAGCAACGCACTTTATCTCATGTTGCTCGAGTTCACCCAGCTGTAGAAACGAGTTGCAACATCACTGATGCTAAGCTGTATTGGCCTTTGCCTTTCCCTTTGGAGAACATCGATGGCATCGAGAGGGGAAGCTGGTATGCATGGGCGACTGCTGATCTTCCATAAAAACAACCCTAGGTTGTGCATTGACCAGTGAGGCAACTTTCTGCTCAGACATGTACCCTGGAGGGGAACCTCTTAGGTGCACCCATGGTCATTCATGACTGACTGAGTCAAGTCTAATATATTAGTGTGTGCATAGGTTCACACACACACACACACACATGTATTATTCAGGATGTTAACAGTTATGCCCAGTCATAAAGTGACCATTGGTTTTGCACCTATAAAGTGCTTAGCAGTAAAGGCAATTCATCAGACTCAAAAGGTTGAAACCAATGGTCACTCTATGACTGACCTTAACCTTTAACTTCCTAATCATTACTACTCTAATGTTTTAGAGTGTGCTTCTTTTTTGATTGTATGAACTACTGACTATGATATATATATATATCGCTCATAATAATTTTTCCATCATCTTGGCTGAACAGCTCTCACCGTTTGTTTTTACTGTCTCGTTCTCACTGTCCTGTTCTTGTTAACACTTTCACCCTCCACAAAAAATCCCAAATTTTATTTAATTTGCTTTGCGGGAAGGACTGTTTCAACGAAGTCTCGTATTGTCCTTGCCTTCGAAACACAGAGTAGAAGAAACAGGGACAACTGATGAAGGGGTAAACTCTTTATGGTGCATGTCTCATTTCTCTGTTTGTTTGCTTTTTTCGTTGTTCGAAAAAAGTTTGTTTTCTATGTTTTCGTTTCTCATTGTGTTTAACGTTTTTTTTTTTTTATGTCCTGTACCTATATATGCATGTATGTGTACATATATGTATGGGTATAT
>NC_068983.1:88428408-88429856 GCF_001194135.2 Octopus bimaculoides
GGGAAAAAAGAAAGAAAACGGCGAAGAAGGGACTGAAGATGTTGGAGGAAGGAGTGAAGGTCAGGCATGGTGAGAGTATGTGAATGTCGGTGTGGGTGTTATAAGTGGCGAGACAAGGGAAGGACGAGAAAGGTAGAAGGAGAAAAAGATAAAGGTGAAACAAGTGGAAAAAGTGGAAAATATATATATATATATATACACACACACACACACACACACACACACACACACACACCCAGAACCACAGTAACAGCTTAGGAGTGAAATTTAGGATTCCTCAGTTTTCTGTGAATCAATTTTGATAAGACTTTTCCGAGCTGGTTTGCCCACTATGGCAACATCATTGTTATGTTTTCATTATTCTGTGTAACATTTTTTCATTTTTATTTCAGGTTCTTTCAGTTTTTTGGTGAACTATGCTAATAGCTTTTGAATGAAAATAGCCAGTCTAGACATTTTTTTTCCAGAAAATGAAGGGTAATGATACATATTAAGCATACATTCAGTATATATTTAACAGAAAACCATACTAATATTATAACATTTATTGACAGTGAATTATTTAGTTACATGAGCACCATTTCAATGAATAACTTCAAAAACCATGGAATCTGTCAATTTCTTAATAGTAGCATGTTGGACTGCCTCTGCTGCAGCTTTGATGATCACCCATAAGACATCTTTTATATAAATTAGCGTGCATCAGCAGAAACATCTTGTTTAATGATGGACCAAAGATTTTCAATAGAGTTGAGATCCAAGGATGCTAGCAACCACACACCATCAACCTTTCACCTTGTATGCCGTAAGATCCTAGGAATGTTTGGGTGGTCCTTGCAGAGTGGGAGGGAGCATTGTCATCCATGAATACATGATTCCTTAGAAGTGACAGCAATATCATCTAGTCAGGGATCCAAGACCACCTTCAGAAGATTGCAGTATATGGCTGCAGTCACTTTAACCTCCTCAAGCACCCCGACTCATCCAACAAGTTTGTTCCCAATGATAACAGCCCACAACATGACTCCTCCACCCTGTTGTTGACGCTCATCTCCACTATAGACCCAATTATTTGCCCAACCATCAGGTTCATCAAGGGTCATCTTGGTTTTGTCAGTGAACAGAATACAACTCATGTCTAACATCATGTACCTTTGGACCCATTGAAGCCTCAAACTCCTCTGAGGAGGCAGTTTCAGGGGTTCTTGCACAGAAGCCATTGTTCCAAGGATTTGATTTCTGGTGATTTTCAGTACATGAGGAAATTCAGAGACAGTGAAAATGGTTTTGCTTGTTTGTCTGGATTTCCCACATAACTTGCTGCCAATATTCCTTAAATCCCTAGCTGTCACAATCTTGGAGGTCCCACAATGCCATCGTTTTTTTTCTTGGTGCTCATGTGGCTGAATAATTCATTATGTCAATAAATGCTATAATATTATTATGGT
>NC_068983.1:88429956-88430470 GCF_001194135.2 Octopus bimaculoides
AATAAAAATACATATACATACAATCATACACATAAATACAAAAACCTCAAGCAACCCACTATCAAAAATAATCGGACCCGTAACCTTTAACCATTGTATCAAGAATACTGAGTAGTGAATTCTTTTACATATACACATCCATTTAGCCTTTTGCTTTTATCATTTTAAAAATTTTTTGCTTTCTTTAATACATACATACAGGGGTTGGACAAAATAATGGAAACACCTAGCATCATAGCATCATAATTTTGAAATATCTATAAAACCATCAAAAGTTTGTTTATTTTTACATTTTTTGATTTATTATTAGTGTCGCTTAATATGTTTTGCTAACATTGCTGTTTCTTTTCATATATCAGAAATAGGTAATTAAAATTCATTAAAATGACAGATCTATCAGACTTTCAAAGAGGTCAAATTGTTGGTGCCCATATGGTAGGCGCTAGCATAATGAAAACAGCCGAAATGTTTGGTGTATCAAGAAGTACTGTCTCAAAAATAATGACAGCCTTTG
>NC_068983.1:88432912-88434415 GCF_001194135.2 Octopus bimaculoides
TATAAAATACACTTTATTGAAATAAAGAAGTTTCTCCAAAATTAAACATATTCATAACAACCGACACACACAAACAATACGCACACATATATACGTACAATTCACGCACATACATACTCTCACAGGCACACAAATATTTTACCCAAACATCCCCATAAACATTCCCAAACATTCACATACAAACATAGATATTGACCCATACACTAAAAATACAATAAAAATGTCTTCAAATTCAGTGGCTGACCCAAGCATTTTTGGATGAATGGGGTGGTTTATCATTTGATATCTCATGCCACTAAAGTGTAAAAAGTATGTTTTTCCTTTTTTTTAAAAAAATTTTGTAAGACCTTGTAGATTTTTTTAAAAGACTTCAGGGAGACTACCTGTATGAAATGTCACAGTATAGAATGTGGCCCTCTAGAGCACAGGGCCCCCTTCAGTGCAGGGCCTGACTGGGAGCACTTAGTCCAATCAGCTTAAGACCAGCCCTGAGTATTTGCAAATTTAATGTAACCAACTCCAGATGTTATTTAATTGACAATCTAAAGGAAGGATGATGAAGTCATCACTGGAATGACTTAAACTCAGAAATATCATAAATGATGACACATCAAAAGACATTTTCTGCCTCAGTGATCCTGCTTATAGAATAATAATATGAAATAAACCAGAACTAAAAAACAATCTCACATCAGTAATAATTGGCCAAAGAGGTAAATATATCATACCCATCTGTATCAATACTCTCATAGATTTTGTTCATATTCTCCATCAGATTTGTTGGAATGTTAAGAGGAACACCATTTTCAATACTTCCACTACTATCGTTTGCAGGCGGTTTTTTCAAGGCCCATCTAGTTGTGGGGCAGCTGAAGGTTTCTTTCTGTTTCTTCTTACTGTTCTCAGACCAATCTTGAAATTTCTTTTTGACTTGTGTGGGAGACGTTGCAATGGTTGAACATGTCTCTGCAATATTTCTGTAGTTGTTAGTGATTCCTTTATTCTGTGATTCAACTGATGCACTGAAAATGAATCAATCTATTAGAGACATTTTATCTATCATCTTAATACACACACACACGCATGAACACATATTTATGAACATATTTGTGTATATCATTAAACATATACATATATTTTATATTATATAATATATTATGTATCTTAAATATATTAAGTATTTTATATAAATATTATACAAATTATTTATATTAAAATTATATATACATATACATATATATAAATATATATAAGCTTATATATACAGGGTCTCCATAAATTACATTTACAATTTGAGAAATTCAGAGAAAAATTAAAAGCAAGGATAATTCAGCATACAATAAATTGTGGAAGTTATAAAGATAATTTATGAACACCCCATATATATATACATATATACACACATACATATATACACACACACATATATATATAAATATATATATATATATGTATTTATATATATATATATATATATGTATGTATATGTATTTATATATATAT
>NC_068983.1:88434818-88435826 GCF_001194135.2 Octopus bimaculoides
AGACACATGTACCCTTGACGTAGTTCTCAGGGATATTCAGCATGACACAGTGTGACAAGGCTGACCCTTTGAATTACAGGCACAACAGAAACAGGAAGTAAGAGTGAGAGAAAGTTGTGGTGAAAGAATACAGCAGGGTTCGCCACCATCCCCTGCTGGAGCCTCGTGGAGCTTTAGGTGTTTTTGCTCAATAAACACTCACAACACCTGGTCTGGGAATTGAAACCACGATCCTATGACTGCGAGTCCACTGCCCTAACCACTGGGCCATTGCGCCTACACACACACACATATATATACGTATTATATACAGCATATACATGTTATACATGTGTATTATCTATGTGTATATAAAAATACATATTTTTACACATCTATATGTATGTAGGGACATATACATGTATATGTGTATGTATGTATGCATCTATATATGTTTATGCATGTATAAGTATATAGGTGCATGCATAAACATTTATACTTTATTTACATTTATTTACCATCAAGCCCATGTCAGCATGGAAAACATACGTTAAATGATAATGATGATGATGATGTACTTGCACATATATATGAATTCATATTCTTGTTTTAGATGTATAATATGTATGCATAAATATATACATTGTGTGTATATATATGTATAGATGTTGGCATGTGTATATATTTATGTATATATACTTACATAAATATATGTATATGTCTCTAATACATCAAAGTGTCATATCAGATATATTTGATGGCCGTTTATTGAGTTCTGTACAGTGTTTGACATGTGAATGAGTAAGTTGATAATTTTAAAAAAATGAAAACATTCTTTTTTTTTTTTTTATATGGGTGCAAGTGTGGCTGTGTGGTAAGAAGCTTTCTTCCCAACCTCATTGGTGGTAGTTATGCCACCGGTGGGGGAGGAGCCACTGTCGATGGGAATTGTGCCACCGACAGCGGAAGTGGCTACCTCGTCCCTGGAGGAAGAGGAATTATTGGTCTTCTACAGAGGCGGAGAGGTTG
>NC_068983.1:88436115-88438610 GCF_001194135.2 Octopus bimaculoides
AAACCTCATTTTGTTTAAACAAAGTAAGAGGCGTAATGCCTCCTTTTTGTATCAATGAGCGAGATCGTTGCCAGTGCCACCGAACTGGCTCCTGTGCAGGTGGCACGTAAAATACACCATTTTGAGCATAGCTGTTGCCAGTACCGCCTGACTGGCCTTCGTGCCAGTGGCACGTAAAAGCACCCACTACACTCTCAGAGTGGTTGGCGTTAGGAAGGGCATCCAGCTGTAGAAACTCTGCCAAATCAGATTGGAGCCTGGTGTAGCCATCTGGTTTCACCAGTCCTCAGTCAAATCGTCCAACCCATGCTAGCATGGAAAGCGGACGTTAAACGATGATGATGATGATGATGATGACGTCTGTATTAGGTATTATTGTGTATAAAGTTTCACATATATGTGTATGTGTTTTTATGTGTGTGTGTATATATGTGAGTGTATACATGTATGTAGACTCCATCAAATGCTAGAGGAGAAAGCTTGAAGTAGTTGATAGATTCTGTTGTCTAGGTGACCAAGCCAGCTGTGGAGGTGGATACTCCAAGAGTGTAGCTACTAGAATAAGAATAGGCTGGGCAAAGTTCAGAGAGCGCCAACTGCTGTTGGTGACAAAAGGCCTCTCCCTGAGAATGAAAGGCAGACTGTATGTTGCCTGTGTGTGAATAGCCATGCTCTATGGCAATGAAATGTGGGCTGTGATCACCAAGGACATGCGAAAGCTTGAAAGAAATGAAGCTTTTATGCTTCACTGGATGTGCAAAGTCAGTGTGCATGTATGACAGAGTGTAAGTGTCTTGACAGAAAAGTTGGGCATAAGGGGCATCAGATGTGGTGTGCAAGAGAGACAACTGCACTGGTATGACCATGTTATGCATATGGACAAGGACAGCTACATAAAGAATCACCAATATGTAACTGTAGAGGGAACCATGGGAAGAGGTGGTGAAGCATGATCTTTGAACATTGGGCCTCATGGAGGGAATGACAAATGACCGAGGCCTCTGGCAGTATGTCATGCTTGAGAAAACCTATCAAGCCAAGTGAAACTGTAGTTGTGGCCGATGCCAGTGTCATGTAACAGGTGCCCATGTCGGTGGCATGTAAAACATGCCCCTTGAACATTGGGCCTCACAGAGGCAATGATAAATCATGCTTAAGAAGACCTTTCAAGCCAAGTGAAAACATAGTCATGGCTGATGCTGGTGTCACGTAACTGGCATCCATGCCAGTGACTTGTAAAATGCACCCATTACACTCTTGGAGGCCTTGGTATTAAGAAGGGCATTCATCTGTAGAAACCATGTCAAATCAGCTTAACATCTGTGTAGCTCTCCAGCTTACAGGTTTCAGTTAAACCACCTAACCCATGTCAGCATGGAAAGCAGACGCTTAATGATGATGATGATGTTTGTATATATATATATATATGAATGTATGCATATGTATGTATGTAGGAATGTATGTATTTATGTATATGCATGTATATGTATGTGTATATATATATATATATATATATGTATGTGTATATATATATATGTATGTGTATGTATATATATTCATATATATATATATACATATATATAAATTATACTATTTTATAGATATTGTTATTAATTAACAATACTCGTAGACAGGCTAGAATCGAAGTGCTCAACTTGAGCTAAGTTCCAATTTATAATTTGAGTGGAGGCAATACGAGCGGAAAACTAGAGGAACATGATCTATTATCCAGCAGAATATTCAATATATATGCACACTTACTTTGACATTAATAAAGTGACATAAAGCTCAATTTAATAGAAGTATTAATAACATACAAGCATATAGACATATATATATTTTTATAAGCCCGCAATATATGAAATTCATGTCATATTAACTGACACGTCTCCGAAACAGCCCGTCGATGAAACTTTTGGATTCATTGAACATTGTCTCTAATTTCAGTATGTCCGTTTAATGCTTTAAAATGTCTGACTTTCTACTTCCCACACACTTTGTGTTGTAACTTGAAATCTTTAGTCCTTATAACATATCCTATGAACTTATAATTTACTATATCCTATTTCATATCGACGTCTTCTATTTTAAAATGCCTATATATTTATAAATATCTAAATGTTTCTAAATATTCTATGTGCTTGTGTTGTGACCTCTAAATTTTTATTCCTCTATAATATATCGTGTGAATTTATAATTCACTATGTCTTATATAATATCGACGTTTTTATATCTTATTATGTGTATATGTTGTACTTATTTCACTTATATATTTTTTAAAATGCCTATGTATTTATAAATGTTTTTAAATATTTTAGATATTTGCAGGCTTATAAAAATATGTATATGTCTATATGCTTGTATGTTATTAATACTTCTATTAAGTTGAGCTTTATGTCACTTTATTAATGTCAAAGTAAGTGTGCATATATATTGAATATTTTGCTGGATAATAGATCATGTTCCTCTAGTTTTCCGCTCGTATTGCCTCCACT
>NC_068983.1:88438730-88459737 GCF_001194135.2 Octopus bimaculoides
TATATATATATATATATATATATATATATATATATGTATGTATATGCATATATGTGTATGCATATATATGCACACATAAATGAGTGAGTGTGTACATGTGCAAATGTATAAATATGTACATACTGTTTATATCTCATAATTTAAAGTTTTTAGTATAATCTTTATTTTGCCATTCCTTTCCCACAACCAATAGACATATAACTAATCACACCATCTGTTTTACTCTGGGCAGCAATAAGCATATGTTTATGCATGTATGATTGCATAGTTAATTGATTTAAAAGTGATATTTACCCATATACATATATAAGTAATAATGTTTATTACCAATGAAACAGCTGTTGAGCACAAACAAATTAGGAGCTACACATGAAATTTACACTTTGCTATTTTTTATTTCACCCTCCCACCCCCACACATACATAAAAATATGTATGCATGCATGCATGTCCCTCTCCCCAGAACTACTTCTTTTTGACATCTAACCCTTATTCTTAACATCATCCCTCTGCACTGATATTTTCCATTGATAGCCCTTTTTCTACCACTTATCATTCCCTGAACCATTTCCAGTTGGATCCATACTTCACTCTTGACACTGTCTCATATCTGCCAATGACCTGTTATTATTACATCCCCCTTTACACATCTCCCACTCTCCCCCACAAACTCTTGCAACTTTTACCCATCCACCACTACCCATCATCTCTTTATTTCTTATTTTTCTCCTACTTATTATATTAGTATTATTTTGCTGCACTTCATCCTTTTTTGTATGCCCAGTCATCACCTTTCCACTGGGACACTTCTATTGATATCCGCCCCTCAATCTCATCCCCTTTCTGCAGCTCATATTTACCCTCAACTGTCATTGCACCCTTATTCTCCATTCATACATTCAGCCTCCCCCCCCCCCACTATCTGCAGCCATTTCTTACTCTCTCTAACACCTTGGTAATTTCTATCAACCAACCTTTCCTGATCTTCTGATCCACCACTCTTCTATTCACATTCTTGTACTTTGAGGGCATACTCTGACACCTCATGGTTACTATCTATATCTCTCTTTCCAGTTCCACTCCAATTACTCCCATCCAAGTTTATGTGAAGTAACCATATATCTTCTCCTTCTTTCTCTACACCTGTTCATGTCTATTCTATTATACTTTAACCTCTCGATCCTTAGCACTTCCCCCCCCCACCTCCTCTCTACTACTCTCCTTTTCATTTGAGGGACCTTGCAAGTTACATAGTAATCTCACTAGTGCTGGTGCCACAATAAAAGCACATAGTACATATTGTTAAGTGTTTGGATTTAGGAAAGCCTCCAGCCATAGAAACCATGCCAAAGCAGACACTGGAGGAAAATGCAAGTCTTTTAACTGATAAGACCCTGTTGAACCATCCAACCCATGCCAACATGGAAAATAGGTATTAAATGATGATGAAGATATTTATAAGTCAGAATAATAAGCACTTGTATATTTGTCATTAGAGTGGCTTTATTAATTATAAAGTATAAAGTATTATAGATCCATTTCAACCAATCTTACCTCAGTTTCACATAGAATGTTAGGTAATTAATTACCTGAGACTATATACAGCAAAACAGCTAGTATGGAAAAAAATTGTTATTCATTCCATACTGGCTACTTTGATGAGTGTAGTTTTAGGTAATTATCTAATTACCTAATATTGTGTGCAAAACCAATTGGTAAGATAAGCTGAAATGGATCTGTAATACTGTTTACTTCATGATGAAAATACACACACATGAACACACATGTACACACACACACATGTACTCACAGACACATATCTCGACACACACATTTGTACACTGATGTCTTACCTTTGATAGTAATGCATCTTGCTTTTTTGGTATTCAGTTATGGAATAAGGCTCCTTAGCCAGAGATTCTCCATAAACAACTAAAGCTTCAAAAGAATAGGAAATTGAAATTACATGTTGTAGACAATAAAATTTAAGTGGAATTTAGGATACTTAAAGGATACTTTTGATGTATTTTCTCAAGAAAGTAAATTGAGGAAATATCAAAATGAAGGAATAGACAAGAGACATGATACAATGGTGCTTGTTGAATATGGTGTTGCAAAAGTGGATGTGTTAAAGGTGGTGGAAGGTTTGATCAAAGTAAGAGGAGTTTAATATGAAGCAACAATAATAGCAATACAGCTGCTGCCATCATGAGTTTTGATATTTTCATTATAGATGAAAGACTTTGTTAAATTTTGAAATGTAGAACAGACCCTGAATCCACAATTACAGTCACCATTAGATATGAGTTCTGAGGTAAATAAGATACATCTCTGAAGAAGCCATGAATCAATTATACAACTGATATGACATTTACCCTTTAGCATTTAAACTGGCCATATCTGGCCCAACTATTCTGCCTTGTTTTATGTTCAAACTGGTCAGATTCAGCCTCTCACATGGGCTTTATTATGTCATTTTGATCATAACCAATCATATCATTGAAATCTTAAAGCTGTGAAACAATGCATGATTAATTCAAAGCCTCCTCAAATCACATCTTTTATCTTTTAGTTGTTTCAGTGGCTATGCTGGGGCACCACCTTGAAAAGTTTTTAGTTGAATGAATCGACCACAGTACTTTTATTTTAAGCCCGGTACTTATTCTATTGATCCCTTTTGTCAAAGCACTAAGTTATGGGGATGTAAACATACCAACAATGGATGTCAAGCAGTGGTGGAGGACAAACACAGTCACAAAGACACACACACACACATGTATATACAACAGGCTTCTTTCAGTTTCCATCAACCAAATTTACTCACAAGGCTTTGGTCGGCCCAAGGCTATAGTAGAAGACACTTGCCAAGGTGCTAAGCAGTGGGACTGAACCCAGAACCATGTGTTTGGTAAGCAAGCTACTTACCACACAGCTACACCTGTGCCTACATCTTCAAAAAAAAGTCATAGTTTGAATGCCTTTAATCATAGGTTTGCCCAGTCAAGGCTGATTTGGGATTAAACAAGAGAAAATATGCAACCTGCTTCTAGAAATTTGGCATTATGAGATGTACCAGGACCTCTTAATTTTGAACATAGTAAAGGTAGATGAAAATTGTGCTTTTGACAAATCTAGTACTGAGAGAATAAGATATAAAAAGAATGGAATGTGTTGCTATTGACAAACTTGTACTGTAAACATGAGTTGTAATGAGGAAACCCATATCTAGAACATCTATACCTGTCAGAGGATATGTATCTTTTTGCTAAGAGGCAGGAGGTGATGGAAAGAATACTACACTAACTATACTAAAATGAATTAATGGATGAAAGACTTGTGGTCAAAAATAAGTCTTTTTAACATGTACACCAGAACTAATATTCATGCACACATATTTTTAATGATAAAACCCCCAAATGACAAATACTAATATATATATATATATATATATATATATATCTTTCCATTCATGCATGCATGAGTGTGTGTGTGTATATATATGTCATTGTCATCATCATCATCATTTAAAGCTCTTTTTATTTTTCATGTTGGCATTGGTGGAACAATTTGACAAGAACAGACAAGCTAGGTTCTGTGTCTGCTTTGGCATGGTTTTTACAGTTGGATGCCTTTCGTAACACCAACCACTTAATAGAGTGTACTAGGTGTTTTTCACATGGTACCAGCACCAGTGAGGTCACTAAATACCCACAAGGTAAGACCCCTCAACTGAGCAGAGGAATAAGCCTGGAAGAATAAGAACTGAGCAGAGGAATATAGACTGGAGGAATAAGAAACTAAGATAGAGGGAGAAGGGCAGGTATCTTGCTGAAGAGGTGAATGCATGGTTTGTCCACCTGGAAATTCAGAGAAAGAGAAAGATGTAAGGTCCAAGTATAACATGAATATGAGACAGGCTAGGACATATATATACAAATAGCAATGTTTATGACATTATACCAGTGCGCAGATGATTATGATAATGATGATAAAATGGCAATGATGGCACCACACACACACACACACACACACACATACACCAGACTTACCTTTGGGAAAACGCCGAGTAGAAAGTAATATCTCAGGTGATGTCATCATTCTCTTCGGTTGTGGTGTTGTTGCACCTGTTGTGCAACACATTGGCCTTGCTGTGGCTGCACGATATAGTTTCAGATTCCTACAATAACATATTTACTAATATTACAATTTTGGAAAAAAATTTTGTTTTTAAATATAACTTTGATCATTTATTTCATAGGTGCCATTATCCTCACAATCACCACAACTATATCAGTTCTTATCATTGTTATCAGAGTTATTTGTTCAGTCAGGAGATAAAGAAAGTGTAGAGTATTCACAATTTCAACCAGTTGGCAACACAAATCACAAATATGTGATTTGCACTGTCCATTTATATAGGACACCTTATCAGAGATCTCCTTACTAGAAGCTGAATGCAACCTTCCTTGTACACACACACATACACACACAAAATAAACCTTCCGGTGACTAGATTAGTGAATTAGTTAAGTGGCACTTGATAGGTCCAATTATTAGCAATGTGTGGTGTGTTGTTCTGAAGAATGAGATTAGAGCAGAATTGATTGGGTATACCAAAGAAGGAGAGATAAAGGAAAACAAATTAGAAGCAAACAAGTGAGAAAATTCGAAGAGGCTAGTAGGAAAGGTATCATGGCTAATGAGGAGAAAGGTCTTCAAAAATTTGTTCAATGTGAAGGAAAAAATTGGAGTTGTCAGAGCTAAAGTGTGTTCTTTTTATGCATGTAAAAATGAAAGTTTTTATCATCCAAGCTCTGTAGATGGGCTCAATTAACAAAAGCAACAAAGGCTCCATTAGGTCTTTGGCAAACCAAGATGAATACAAACTCAAGTATAGACAGATGTGTGCAGATTTCCAGTCACTGTTCAGGGCAATCACTGGTAGCTATGGACAAGTAAAGAACTTTAGTACTTATCTCAATGGCCTGTCACAGCTCTTGACAGAAGACATAAGGTACTATAGAAAGCCAGTAACAACAGCTGAGATATGGTTGGTGATAAGTAATTGTAAGAGGAGCAAATTGCTGATCACCTACTTTGGATGGTTTGCTCCTTGAACTTTATATATACATGCAAGAGGTGTTTACTGAGGTCTTAGTGGACATCTACAGCAACTGGCAGCAGAACAGAGGTATTTCCAGTTTTGTTAGCCAAGGACTGATAGCACAAGTGAGGATGTAAACAAAAGAAACATCATTAATTTCCAGTCGATAACTCTGCTGAATACAAAGTTTAAGACTTTGGCCTAGGAACTAGCAAAGTGGTTGGTGCTTAATGCCAGTACTGGGGTCAGGGAATGCACAGTCCTGAGTGAACCCAGCAAGGCCTATCCATGACAATCTCCACCTCATCTGACACAATGTCATACAGAATGGATAACAAACCTGACTTTGACAAACTTATCAAATTGCATCTATAAATAGCTTTCAATATGGGTGGCTTTATGCCAGGTGTTGAAAGGGTAAAATATGTTAAAGGCTTAAAGCCACCCACCTCCACTTTCCCCTTCCAAATACTTCTTCATAGTTGTGGGAGCTTTTTCCCTTTCCTCTGTTCTATTTTGTTTTGCAAATAGTAATTTGCAACCTCACTATTGCCAGTGCCACATAAAAGCACCCATTACACTCTATAAAGTGGTCGGTATTAGGAAGGGCATTCAACTGCAGAAACCATGCCAAAGATGACCCTGGAGCTTGACACAGCTCTGCAGCTCACCAGTACCCTTTCAAACCATCCAATCTATACCAGCATGGAAAGTGGACACTAAATGATGATGATGTTGATGATAACCATGCTATCTGTTTGCATATAAAACTTTTTCAATTCAACATGTAATTTTTGTCTTTTTTCCGCACAATCTGTTACTTTCATTTTCTTTCCGAGCAACACACACTCACTCTTTCTCTCTCTGTCTCTCACTCTCTCTCTCTCTCTGCTGCTCTCTTCTGACTTTATTCAATTGCATGATTATATAGGTTATTAATACTAAAATGTACAAATATATTTGTTGATGAAAAGTAATGCAGAGGAAATAAGTTATACAATCACATGAATTCAAAACTACAGTAAGTCTTCCAATGTGATTTGTACCAATCACTTAAAGTGGAAGGAAGTTGTGAAAAGGGAGACCTAAGAATACATGAGATGATTTCAAAATGCTGATCCTTATGAAGGAGATGATAGAAGACTGAGATATGTGGTGCATTGCAATACTCAAGAGACCTGCCCATCACAACAGAATTGAGATCCTAAAGTCAAGGTGCCACATAAAAATCATTGGTATTTATGCAGGTGCCATGTAAAAAGCAACCAGTTCACTCTGTAGAGTGGTTGGTGTTAGGAAATTAGGTTAAACATGTCAGAAAAATTACTCAAATTAGGAATCAAATGTGGAAATATTGTTAAATAATTTTCTTCTAGTCATTATAATAGAGGCTGACATAGTCAGTACCAATCTAGAGAAATGTGAAGCAATAAAAAGTGGGGAAAAACCAACCCACACAAGTTGGTAGGCTTGCACATAATCCTCTAGAAAGATGAGTCTATAATGCTGGGTCAAAGGACCCTTTAAGTTACTTGTTTAATCCAGATTTCCAAACAAAATATGTGATAAGATTATGTGCAGAGTGGCCAGCCTTACCTAAAAATGAGAGTAAGTGTATGTCATATTCAACTTGACTGTTGTTGCTTTGCTCCAGTTTATATTTGATCAGATTGGAGCATCTGCTTTTTTGCTTTTTGTGGAAGTAAACTAACTGTTTCACTGATGAGACAATCTACCTACTGATAACACCTGTGGAGAGCATTCTCTATACTACTATAATGATACACAGACATACTAAATCCGCAACATCTGCAGAGACTCCAGGACATTAAGCAGGTGTGACAGGCACCTTTTCCACTGAAGGTATCATTGACAGAGCCTCAGCCTAGCTTTACGTGAAGAACAAGGCAGGAAAGCTGGCATGGAGAATGTTGTTAGCTCTCTACCAGTCAGACAATACAGCTGGTAGAACTTCCACATTAGATTTCTATAGAGAACTTATCGTAAGGATTGATGATGATATTCTAGAGGAAACTCTGGATATCAATGACATCCAAATGGCTGGTCTGTTCTAAAGGAATTCCAGCTGAAAGATTTTGGATAATTACCAGAAATGTTAAGCCTATCAGTATTATCTGTTAATTAGGCAGAGATGCATGCAAAACAAACCATTCTATGTGCTTTTGTTCAGTGCCTGAGCCTTACTGACTTAGGGAGTTTTAATGAATAGCTATTATCATGTGCAGAACAGATCTAGCTAGTGGTTAGGTCTAGCATGTATGTTGCTCCATAGCAGTTTTCCTCTGTTTGGTAGCAATGATGAAAGTGAGTGAAAGGATATTTCCGCCTTCAGTCAAACCCTCATTGACTTCTTCAAGTTCTACTTGGAGAAGAAAGTAGGGGTGATGAGGGAGATACAGCTCTCCAGGAAATTAAAACCTCCCAAATTTTAAAAACCATGTGCTATTCTATCATGCCATTTCTCTTATTTCTTCCTTTCTGTCTCTCTTCTTCTCTCTGTCTTTTTCCTTCTTCCCCTCTTTTCTTCATTTGTAAGTTTTTTTTCTTCAGGTAAGTTTCTTTTTTTTTTTTTTTTTTTGCATAAATCCACACTTTATCAATAACTAGGTAACTAAATATTATTATTAATCCCTCTCATAATGCACTCACCTTGATAACTAGCACCATGGTGTCAGCTTCTCTATGAGGTTGCCTTTATAGAATCCTTATTTCTATGGATCCCCTATTTCCACACTTCATCTTAACTCCATGCTTACATAAACTTTCTTGCCCTTTAACATACACAAGGTTACTAAAACAAGGAACCACCATGTTAGTAATTTTTGTTGTAATTGTGACTGGGAGAAAAATGACAAATCAATAAAATATACAAACAGTTAGCTATGTGTGAGAACCCTCTGACTGTCGTGAAGCAGTCAATCGAACATTTTTTCCTTTCAGATGCAGTAGTCAGACACCAACCCACCATAACTGGAAACCCTCTTCATCTTATCAGTTCCAAAACTTTAGGGTTGCCACCATCAGCATCAGCAATATGAAATGTAGTCAGGAGAGACTGTGAAGATGCTAGAATGGATGTGACTAGATTTATGCAGTGGACAGAAAGTAACCTGGAGAGGGGCCCCAGCCACACTTCTCATGGACAAGGAACAAAAGTACAGATTCATCTGGATGGAGTAGGTATATTGTTTATAAAAAAAAAATGAATAAAGTAATTGAGATAGAGTATGTGATAGTTAACTGGGGTACTTACTTAGTACCAAGTAAACTCAACTACTGACAGATAAAATTGTTTTATTTAGTGACTCCGGTGACAGGACACAAATTGCCAATCTTTCAGCTATTTCTCCAATGAACTATGAAATTAAAGAGTTTAACTCCTCATCTCATGGCAGCTGAACTTATCAAACTCTTTGAAAACTCTATGGTTTTATTACTGCTGACACAAGCCATCACAAGTTTCTTCAAATTTTATCTTCTATCATATTGTCAATGATCCAAATGAAATCATTACAAGTAAAGGAACTGTGTTGTCTAATGATACGGAAATGTGTGAAACAGGAAATCAATAAAAGAAGATATCCTGTCCATTATATGACAGAGACAAGCTGGTTGTTGATTGGTGCTTAAGTCTTTAAGATGACCAAGTTCTTGATCAGCTTCTAAGCCCTCATTATAAATAGATGGAATTAATGAAGGATGCTGGGATGCTGGCAACTCTCTTCTCTAATTAAGCACTATTTAGCATGCAATTAAGTGGTGATGTCCACATGGGGTTATGGACTTAGTGTGTATGTATATGAGAAATTGAGTTATTGAGGTGTTTTTACACAATGCTGGATGGACACACATGAACACACATTCACATACCTACATGCACGCAAACATAGACAAATGAATACTTGTATATAGGCTTTCATACATACATACATACATGTACAAATGCATCTATACAATATGCATACACACACACACACACATTGGAACATGTCCAAACACAGGTCTGGCAATTTGTACTAAATCTTCTTATTGTCACTGTTCCAGTAGGTGGGGGAGCTGGTAGTGGTGTAGTGGAGTGTTGTGATGGCGGTAGTGCTATGATGTAGTCATGGTGTAGGTGATGGTGGTAAAGATAGCAGTGTGATGTGATGATCATTATTGCTATTTAACCCCAAGTCAACTTTGATGAAGCAGACCTATGATCAAAGTCATTCCAGCTGTGATCAACCTGCCTTTTTCTTATGTATAAGGAACCTAGACCATATTATCCAACATGGAGGCAGTGATGTCAAGCCAAGTGAAATTGTAGTCGTGGCCAATGCCAGCATCACGCAACTGATCTGTTAAAAGCACCCTTCAATCGTTGGGCAATATGCTGTGCTTGTGAATACCTGTCAAACAGAGTGAAATTGTAGTCATGACTGATGCCAGTGCTCTCTGACTGGCACCCATGTCAGTGGCATGTAAAAAGCATTGTTCGAGCGTTGGGCCTCATGGAGGTAGTGACAAATGACCATGACCCTCTTGGCGATATACCATGCTTGTGTTGACCAATCAAGCCAAGTGAGACTGTAGTCATGGCTAGTATCAGATCAATGGCTACCATGCTGGTGACATGTAAAAAACACTCACTACACTCTTGAAGGGGTTAGCATTAGGAAGGGCATCCAACTGTAGAAACCTTGCCAAATCAGATTAGAACCTGGTGCAGCCCCTCAGCTTACCAGTTCTCAGTCAAATTGTCCAACCCATATCAGCATGGAAAGCAGATGTTAAACGATGATGATGATGATGCCTTTTTTTTTTAGATAATTGGGTGTGATATAAGATAGATTTGGCTGCTCTTTCTTGCTGGTTTAGCAACCACATAAAAACTCTCATTGGTCATGATGGGGATGGTGTAGTTTTGTGATATTGATGGTTACTGGTGGTAGTGGGAGAGATGGTAATTTGGTGTATTGGTAATGTAGCAGGGTGGTGGTGATGGTGGTGGTGGTGGTGGTGCTGCTGCTGCTGGTGATGCTGGTGGTGTAGCACAGTTGCCATCGTTATCATCATCATTGCCTGGCAGATTTGCTTAATCTTATAACCACTATCATAGACATTGGTATGAAAGTATTAGTTGTAGCAGTATGGTGTTAAATGTAGTGTTTGTTAGTACTGGTAGATGGGGGAATGTGATGTTGGGTGTGGTTGTTGTCTAAACTCAAGTCAGCCATAATTAAACAAACTATGTAATTCCCGTGGTTTTTTTAAGAGTATGTAGGACTATATTTAATGTATCTTACCATTTTTGTAAAATGCTAGGGTATGATTTGAGGGAGATTTGGTTACTTTATTTCCTAGCAAGTAGAGGCTTCCTCACTGGGTGTGGTGATTTGCAATAAAATGGTGTTGCTGGTGCAGAATAGTATAATTTGTGGCAGTGTTTGGTGGTGGTGTTGGTGGTGGTCATGTGTGTTTGTTGTTATGCACTTCCAATCATTACTGGTCAATCAGATCCATGACATGTAATTAGTTTGGATAAATAGCAGAGTATGATCCACAGATTAAATGTTCCAAATTTATTGTCTAATTGAGAATCCACACAATAAACACTGCTTTTCTTCCACTGTCCAGTATGTTTTTGTATGTTTATTGGTATTGTAATTGTTTAGCTCCAGGTCAGCCCTGATTAAACAGATTTGTGATCAAAGTTACTCCAACTGTGACTAATCTATCTTGTATAAGAACTACATTATTTGATGTACTGCTTCTTAATAAAGTAGGGTGTAATTTGAAGGTTGCTATCTCTTACAGTTCATCCATGTAGAGGATCCCTCATTGCTGGTGGTCTTGGGGGTGATTGTGCTTAGTGTTTGGGGCTAGATTTGATGGAACATGCTTATAATGAAAGATATTCCACCTGTGACTCTACTGACTGTTTTAGTCATTGTGTATCTGGGACTACATTATCCAGTGTCTTACTTTTCAAGTGTTAGAGGAGTGATTTGAAGGATATTTGGCTGTTACTTCTAGCAGGTTGAGTGATCTCAAATAGGCTCCCACATTGGTCTTTTTTATGCATACAATTCATCTGCCTTTATTACTGATGCTATGCACTGCAACACAATGGTTGGAAACTAATCAGGTTAGTAATGTTGCTATTTTGCATTTCAACTGTCCTCAGAATTATAAAATAAACATCAGTCAGATATTTCAAGGTTGATTAAACTAACTTCTCTCCTTCCTCAAAACTTGTGGCCTTCCCCAATATTAGAAATCAGTATTATTGATGTCAACCTTCAAGATAGAAGAGAGTAAAAATGTCCAATAATAGAGGAACAGATGGAATGTCCTACAGTAAAAGGATAGATAAAAATATGCTATGAAATTGTCATTGTTAGAAGTTATTGCTATTTTTGATATCACCACCACCATTGTTATTACTATTACTATTGTTGTTGTTGTTGTTATTGGTTGTCAGTTTGAACAGACATTTTTTTTTTATCTTTCTTTCTGTTAGCTCCTAGGTTACAATTGCTTCCAAGTTTTCTATTTCAGAATTTGAATGTTTCTTGTTTATGCCACGTAAAAAGATTTTATAAAGCAAGTTTTTATATGATAGACGTTTGCCCAAAATACTTCCAATTTTTTTAACATTTTGGTTCTGCTTCATTTACAATGATGTTGAGCAAGAGAGGTAAATGAAAAACTTAATTCTGTCTCTGTGAAGCAGAATAACAAACTTGTTTTGCAAAAATTCTCTCATGTTTTAAATATGGGAAGTTTTACTTTTTCAGAAAACCAAAATATGGTTTTCAAATCTTCTGAGAACTTTTTTAGACATAACATGAACAACAACAACAATCCTTATACACACATACCGAAATAAATGTCATTGTCCATACATGGGATTTGTATTGCTAGGGCTGCCTCCATCATTGAAATGAACAATGGTTTGTCCAAAACAGACCAGTTGCAATGTTGTATTGAAAATAATTGTATCTCCCTGCCTGAAAATCAGGCAAGAAGAAAACTGATCTACCATTGCCTCACAAAAGGAGAGGGTGCTTTTTTAATACCTTCAAAAGAGCAATAAAAAGAAACACCAGTTGATGTCTGGGTTACTTTATAACATTTAGAGAAAGGAAAAGCCTATGATATTGTCTGTCTGATATTCAGGAATGAAAACAAAGCCTGAAGACCAGCTGAATTTGTGCACAAAACACATAAGCTCATGCCTCAGTTCATGGAGCAGCACAGTTCAAAGGTAACAGTCAGGGACATAGCAAATGATATTACTCCTTGGCTCATTGTTGTTTTTGTAAAGCAATATGGTGCAGGATTAGTAAGAAATGATATGTGGTTAGAAGGGATCAGCATAGATTTGCAAGTCCTTACAACCCCACAAGGCCATTCCAATGGTATGGCCTGTTGAGGGTGCAGAATCTTAAAAAATACAACTGACAATATAGACATAGCAGAAAGCTCAGTTGTTAGATTTGTAGCAGCAAATCTTCCTTGAAGGTTTTCTACCAAAAAGAACGGATTAACAGAAAGAAGGTTGAGCAGTGTTAGGAAGCTGCTGTTCCAGTAGCACCCCAATTTGTACCAACATTTACAGCTACAAGGATAGTTGAAAAATCTACTTTATTCTCCCATCTCAGAAGTTTAGAGAAGACAGAAGAAGCCACATTGTACTCAATCTCAGAATAGACAATGGTAAAGTCCTACTTCCGAACTGCATCACTCCATTCATTTGCCAAGATGGGAATCAAATGTAAGCCCAAAGTGGAATGGAAGATAGCAGGACAGAAACAGAAAAGGAAAAAGGAACAAAAACAAAAAAGACAATAGCTTTCTCAGAAAGCTTCTAGGAAACTGGAAGGTAAATCTGAACTCTGGAAGTGATACAGTTTCACAATTATGAGAAATAACAAGGGATAATTTGAGTTGTTTTATGAGCTGGGGACAATTCAGCCAAACTCTATGGTGATAGAGCAGAAATGCAGTAAGAACTGAAATATGGAGAAGCTCAAATATTGGTGAAGACTGCAAGAAAGATTTATGAACAATTTCATAGATGAACCAAGAGATGCTGAAAGGTATTTTCAGAGATCCCTGGAAATGCCTGGTTGAGTGAATGAAAATATAGGGTGTTCTGACTCAACCTAACAAATGGGTTCCGACCCATGAATATATGGGTAACCCTAAATGTTTTTACATCATTGTTACAATTATATCTTGATTTAATTATTGCATGTTTTATATTTATTCTGTTTTATTAAATTTTTAATCTGTCTATTGTTTAACATCTTTATCCTTCCCAATATTTTTATATATCCAGCTCTACACATATTGTAAATCTTATATTGTTTAATGTTCATCATATTTTATGTATTTCTTTTAGCCCTTGCAACTAATAAAAAAGGGTTGTTGCTGTTGTTAAGGCACTGAGCTGGCAGAGTTTTTAGCATTCTGGGCAAAATGCTTAGTGACATTTTGTCCATCTTTATGCTCTGAGTTCAAATTCTATTAAGGTGGACTTTGCTTTGATCACCAGGGTCAATGTAATCAATTTACCTCCTCCTCTGAAATTACTGGCCTTATTATTATTATTATTATTATTATTGAAGTTTTCCTTTTAAGTTCCAAATATACTGATGTCAACTTTCCCTTCCATAATTCAAGCACTAAAATAAGAACCAGTCATGTATTGGATAAATTCCATCGATTATGTCCTTCCTCTGGAAAATGTTGGCCTTTTCCCATTATAAGAAGTTATTATTAGTTGATTTTTATCAATGTTTTCTTTCTGGTTTCAAATTCCACCAGAATCAACTTTAACTCTTATCCATTCAGGTGGATAAACCAGGTTCCAAATAACTACACACTCTGCCTCCTCCTAACATATCACTTCCCCCTCTTCCCCTTTAGACTAACCAACTACACCTCTTCCTCCTCTTTTAAACCAATTGACAATACCACTTCTACATCAACCAGCTATACCTATTCCTTCATCTCCTCCTCTAAACTTATCAACTACACATCTTTCCCCTCTAGACTTAATCAAATATATCTCCTTCAACCCAATTAACTACCATATTTCTCGGTGTCGAAGATGCTACTTTTTTCCAAAAATAAGTCTTGAAAATCTACCATGCGTCCTGGAGGCCGAAGGTTGCATTTTCTATAGGCATATCCTAACCCCAAAGGAAAATTATCTATGCTAGACAGTAATCTGAAGCCCTGTATATGACCGCTCAGTGAAGTGTATAAATTATACTTTTTTAAAGTAGTAAATAAACAAAAGTATCATAAAAATTTTTTTAAATATATGCAATCACAAAAATTCATTCCCGTATGAGCAGTGTAAGACAAGGTAACGGACGAGTAATATTTTACATGTGTATCTATATTGCTGGTATTATCACTCTCTTCAAACAACCTGACTTTAAGGGAACATTATTAAGTGACGAAAGAAGTAAAACTACACTATATTAAAAGGATTTACAAGCGAATATTAATAACAAAACTATCATAATCACTTATTCACTCTCTGTGATGAAATGTGTTGTGTTCAGACTGCATCATAAGCTTCCTCCTTGATCTCTGAAGCCATGGTCTTAACCAGTTCAAACCTGGACCTACTAATGTTAGGAGTGATCCGCAACTTCAGAAGATTTTACTTAAAATTTTTAGCATAACTATTATTATGGCAACCTCAAGCAAAATATATTCTTACACAGTCAGCTAAAAGTTACAAGTGATTGAATATGCCAAACAGTATGACAACAGGAGTGCAGAGAGGCATTTTGGAGCACCACCAACTGAGAAAATGATCTACTACTGGAAGAAACAAGAGGACCTGTTGAAGCCTGCATCAAGACTTAAACGTAACCTTCATCAGACTGCAACTAAGTGGCCAGAACTGGAGCAAAAGATGAAGGAGTGGATAGTTGCAGAGAGAAATTTGAGTCTTGCAGTATCAATAAAAATGATTAGCAACATGAGTTCTGAATGATTTTCGTGGCACATCAAGCTGGCATTACAGATTTATGAAGAGGCACGCATGGACTGGCAATGAGAATGAAAATAAGAATAGCACAAAACATGCCTGGAGATTATCATAACGAAATAATCGAATTTCACAGGTTCATAATCAGTGCAAGAAAAGAAACTGATTACAAACTGGGCTGAACAGTGAATAGACGAACTGGAGTATTGTAGTGCAGGAGTGGATCCAGAAATTTCTGGTAGGGGGTGGATCTGAGATCTGATTCATTGCAATTGATCAATGAAATTACAGTGTAAAATGTTCAGATACTGAAAAAATTAATTTTTATACTGAAATCTTCAAGAATTGCTTGTTTTGATACAAAAATATGCTTTTCATCATGCATATTTAAACAAAACAAATTTGAAAAGTTTCTTGGTTGGTGTGGGGATGCATCCCCCTCCCCCACCTCTGAATCCATTCCTGTCGAAGTGTAGTTTCAGCATTACAGTGGGTACATATAAACTTTGAAGGTAAACTTACCATACCGTGTCACTGTACTGACGGTCCCACAAAACAAATTGGCGAGGTAGGTGAGTGCTGCCTTTTGTTAGTTTTACAGATGCAAGTGTGGGGGATCACAATGGGAGACAGTCATGATTAGCCAGCATAAGGAATAGTGCAAATAAGTGTTAGATGAACAACCAAAATAAATGCTAGGAACATTTTAAGTGATGTGCTAGAGGTTACAGTGATGTCTTTTTTTTTTCTTACATCTGTAAAGGTAACAAGACCTGAAGTGCTGGGACCTTATTTTTATATCTATTGTTTGTTTTTTTTTAATTTTTGGTTATCAAAATTAGGATGCATCCTCAAGGACAAAGCATCTTCAATGCCAGGAAATACGGTATATACATTTTGCCATCTCTGACATTTTGTTGAGCATTAGTGTTGTAAACAAGAGACTGTAAGTTCAATCTTTGCAAGTACTTATGAATATCTCTACCTCTACGAAATTAATCAATCAAACTCCAACAATAGGCTAGTTAACTATACTATCTTTACTAAATCATTTAACTACACCATCTTCCCAAGACCATTCAACTACAAGCCTTCCTCTACTCCAGGCATGAGCAACCTTTATTCTTCTGTCAGCAAGCCTTGTGAGATTTTACTCAACATAAATCATACCACACCTTTAAAAGAATAACTTAACAAACATCACAAGTAGGAAAGAATATTATGTATCCCATTTCTATAACAGGTGTACCTAAGTGTTGTAAAAGGCGGCTAAAAGTGTTGGTGACAGGAAAAACAATAGTGCTTTGGAAAACCAGCCAACCCATACCAGCATGGAAAAGTGGGCATAAAACACCAATTACCATGCTGCCACCAGCAATAATGCCACCACTACTGTTGCTGCTGCTGCTGATGACCATAACAACGATGATGATGGTGATGATAATGTATCTAATACGGAGTGCTCCCAAAAACTGTGCTAAACAAATCATAAGACACTGACAGAGAATGTATGGGTTAATGAGAAAGAGAAAAAGAAATTAAATTACTTAAATGAACAGAATTGACTTAAATATTATGTTAGATAATATTATTTTACTGATATAATCACAATATTACAAGGACCATACAAAAATCATGAAAGTCCACATGCTGCCCAAGAATTAACTGCAGGTTTCTAGTGCCTGCTCTCAACAAATTGACAACCCCATCTTCACTTTCAGTTGAGTAAAACAATCAACTGTACTCCCATTCAAAACCAATCAACTAAACTTCTTCCATAAATTATTTAGCCACACTCCTTTCCCAAACTCATCATTTATATTCCTTATCTAGAAATTTGTACCATGTGCAAATATGAAAATATTTTTTGCTTTTTCCTAAGGTAGAAGACAATTTCTAGGAGTAAGAGATCAAATTAGGTGTGGGTAGCTTTATCAAAAGCTAAATAGCCAGTGGAATGGTCAGTATTTTGCATCCTTTTACTGTATTCTGTCCATGGCTAAACACCGAGCTTTCATCATCATAATCCATTTAGCAGTAGGAAAGTTGTAAAATCAACATACTAACATTGACTGTACCATCACCACCAACAACACTTCAGAACATTACTTATACCTCCTTGTGCTGAGGGAGCTTCTGCATAGTTGCTTGACCATCTAAAAATAGCAGCAAAATTCTCTTCTGAAAATAGGATGGGAAGGTCATGGCTGGAATGCTTTACTCATAGATTTGTTTGCTCAGAGCTGACCTGAAAAAAAGCACTTTGCTTCTCTTTCCACTTTATAATCACTATAACATCTTCACCACTACCACCACCTAACCATTCCTGTTACTGCCAACACTTCACCACTACTAACACCTGAGCTACAACACTGGTTCTACATCACATTACCACAATATTTTTATTACACTGTCACAATTACTGTACCACCACCACTACCATGCCAATACTACCATCACCATCTTACCAATGAAGCTTATAACAACCAGTAAAGGATAGAAAAGTCATGTCCTTTATATTATTATTATCTCATAACATAATTGAATAATTAATTAATGTCTTATAATAACAGTTAATTAGTACAGTGAGCAATAAAAATCTAATTTAATAATACAATCATGACATATTTAACAAACAGCACAATTTAATGTCCACTTTTAATGAATTCACAACACAGTTTACTACCATCAGTGTAATTCTTGCAACTGATGCCATTGGTGCCACTGCAGAGAAGCAAAAATCCAAACTTATGTATATATATATATATATATATATATATATATAATATGTGTCTTTCTTCTCTCTCTCTCTCTCTCTCTCTCTATGCAACTATCAATCTTTTTATTTTTGGTTGTATCTTCCCTCCATCTCTTCCAGTTAAAAGAGTCTCAGGTAATCAAAACTGGTAATCAATATATCACCCTCACACAAAACCCATCCCATGCACCCTCACTCCTATACTACATCTTCCAACTGATACTACACAAAACCTTTGCCTAATTATTTCTCTCACAAACTGAAACTCTCACTGTTTTATTTATGATTGCCCCATCTTACAAACACCAGCTCATTTTGTATGTTTTTTGAAAAATAATTAGAGGAGTGAGAGGGAGAGTGCTCACATAAACTTTGTTAGCCTTTGCAGACTTGTGAGATTGATCCAAATGATATTCCAGTCAAAGTGCATGGAAGAAAATGTATGGGCAGATGGAAATTCTAGTGGAGTTATAATCTGGAAAAGAAGGGCTAAACAAAGTGTCTTGAGCTGAATCTGGAAGATGAGACACTGTAAAGGTGATAGGAAGAAGAAAGCAGTGGAGAAGTCTAATATAGAAATAACTAGTTCAGAAAAAGTGAGATTATTATAGTTGCAAGAGAATATATGTTTACAAGATTTGAATTACAAGATAATTTACAAAGCATTATTATAAAAAAAGTGTAAGTAAATAATTGCTATTACCTGTTTATAATTGCTACATCACGAGAATCACAAGGGTTTGAACTTTCAACTGATGAGTTTAGTGAGGATGTTGGAGATAGCCGTAAATAACAACTGACATTAGCTGGTGGTACATTCTCTTGATATGTGATGATGTCTAAAACATTTGGGATGTTTTTGGAGTTTGACTGCAAAGGTCGATTACTGTCTTCCATCCAAGCCTGTGGAAATACCATTATGATGTGTGTTGTTCTAAAAAAATCTGAATAATTCTGTTTTTTAGTATATATACATTCTCAGATATACATATGTTCTATATATAAAATTTATTAATGAGGATAGAAATTGATATTAATCAATTAAAACCAGTGGTCTAGCATATTAAAAAAATCCGAAGATCAAAATTATATTACATACAAAAATAAGAGGAATGACCAGCAAAAGTGGACTCCTATATGCTAGAAATAGATGCCGAATCATCTAACCACGAAAAAAAAAAAATGTTCTCAGTAAAAATTCAGCAACAAAACAGACTGTAAAAGGACAAGACAAATGAAAAAATACTAAATAAAAAAAAACGATTAACCTACGTACCATGGTTTCACCTGTTAAAAATTACATAAGTAAATATCTGCAGGATCGTCAGCGTAGTCTGTCGATTCGCAATGCAATTTCCAGAACTAGACACAAGACGTCCACACGAAAGGGAGCACGTGTAGAGTTCTACAAATTACATTCAGTGTATCATTTCAAATGTCTTCAATCTGGCGCGCTAAGTCCGGAAATAATTTTGCAGTTAATAAATTTTTGCAGCTAATTTACCGGTTTGAGAACACTATTGTATAAAATTTATTAATGAGGGTAGAAATTGATATTAATCAATTAAAACCAGTGGTTTACACGTGCTCCTTTTCGTGTGGATGCCTTATGTCTAGTTCTGGAAATTGCATTGCAAATCGACGGACTACGCTGACGATCCTGCAGATATTTACTTATGTAAATTTTAACAGGTGAAACCATGGTACGTAGGTTAATCGTTTTTTTATTTAGTATTTTTCATTTGTCTTGCCCTTTTACAGTCTGTTGTGTCGCTGAATTTTTACTGAGAACATATATTTTTTTTCATGGTTAGATGATTCGGCATCTATTTCTAGCATATAGGAGTCCACTTTTGCTGGTCATTCCTCTTGTTTTTGGATGTTCTATATGTGTGTGTGTGTGTGTGTGTAATATTAATGGTTTCTTATTATGAAACCAATAGATTTTACACAGGGCTGCAAGAAGTGCTCAGAAAAATTGAGACAAGAGTAAAATATTAGTTATAGAATAAAAACGCTGGGTTAACGACTCAACATATCACACCCCCTCCATGAACATATATAAGATATACAACATAATCCGTCAAACATAAGGAATAGGAGGATATAACGTAAGAAAAATAACGTAAAAAGAAATAATAAATAAAAGAATAAGAAATATATAAGTAAGAGGCAAGAAATAGAATATATAGTATGAAATTTAATACACAAATATATTATACCAACCGATAACATACAAATGAAAAAAATTGAGTTAAAGGTATAACATAATACACATATATATATCATTTCATAGAAGTTAAAAATAATACGATAAAAAATTTCAAATATATGATATAATATAGGTCGATATAAAAAATAAATAAAATAGAATAAAGAAATGAGGTACCATAAAGTAGTCCATCGGTTAAAAATCAAGGAAAGAAATAAATTAACACCATTTAGAGTTAAAACACAAAGTTCTACATCTCCCTCGGGCACATTTTACAACTCAAAACCAGTAGACATCAATAGGCAAGTCTGCACCAGTTAGGCATATATAAGAGTGAATAACAGGCACCCAGCAGGTAAAACATGTAAAATTTAATTCCGCTCACCATATCCAAAAGTTCACAACACATGGGTCAAAAATACAAATACAGCACCCAGCAGGTATCAATCAGTAAAATCAATTTCACGAAAACCATGTACAACACCTATGGCCATTTCCTGGGTACACCACTGTATTCCAAACACAATAGAGTGCAAACTGGTGATGATCCTCTCGTCAGGGTAAACTTACATACAAATGTCAAGACATGCGATTTCTTTATTAAAAAAAAAAAATTTTTTATATATATGAGTAAATTTATATAGTCAATATGGACCAGCCTTAGACAAGCCTATGCAAATAATGGAAAGATTTAAGAAAAAAAAAAAATGGAAAGATTTAAGAAAAAAAAAATTGCTATTTTAGAATCGTCAAACAGGCTGCAGTATCAAAACCAATCTTCGAGGTTTCAAATCACCCTAACACAAACTATTACACTTGTTATTATCTATTGTTTTTATATTTATTTTTATTTCTATACAGTTTCAAGAAAGTGGAGGAAAACTTATGGTTGCAGAAGGGGATTACTTCGGTG
>NC_068983.1:88460136-88467297 GCF_001194135.2 Octopus bimaculoides
ATTCTAAAATAGCAATTTTTTTTTTCTTAAATCTTTCCATTATTTGCATAGGCTTGTCTAAGGCTGGTCCATATTGACTATATAAATTTACTCTTATACAAAACTTTTTTTTTTTTTTTAATAATGAAATCGCATGTCGTGACATTTGTATGTAAGTTTACCCTAACGAGAGGGTCATCACCAGTTTGCACTCTATTATGTTTGGAATACAGTGGTGTACCCAGGAAATGGCCATAGATGTTGTACATGGTTTTCGTGAAATTGATTTTACTGATTGATACCTGCTGGGTGCTGTATTTGTATTTTTGACCCATGTGTTGTGAACTTTTGGACATGGTGAGCGGAATTAAATTTTACATGTTTTACCTGCTGGGTGCCTGTTATTCACTCTTATATATGCCTAACTGGTGCAGACTTACCTATTGATGTCTACTGGTTTTGAGTTGTAAAATGTGCCCAAAGGAGATGTAGAACTTTGTGTTTTAACTGTAAATGGTGTTAATTCATTTCTTTCCTTGATTTTTAACCAATGGACTACTTTATGGTACCTCATTTCTTTATTCTATTTTATTTATTTTTTATATCGACCTATATTATATCATATATTTGAAATTTTTAATCGTATTATTTTTAACTTCTATGAAATGATATATATATGTGTATTATGTTATACCTTTAACTCAATTTTTTTCATTTGTATGTTATCGGTTGGTATAATATATTTGTGTATAAAATTTTATACTATATGTTCTATTTCTTGCCTCTTACTTTTTATATATTTCTTATTTTTTTATTTATTATTTCTTTTTACGCTATTTTTCTTACGTTATATCCTCCTATTCCTTATGTTTGACGGATTATGTTGTATATCTTATATATGTTCATGGAAGGGGTGTGATATGTTGAGTCGTTAACCCAGCGTTTTTATTCTATAACTAATATTATATATATATATATATATATTTATACATACATACATATAATTAAGTGGAGAATAGAGAAACAAGCACAAGAAGAAGCAAGAAAGACTATTAACACAACTTCAACTAAAATGTAAGACTAACTTTACCTAACTCTATTCTTATACCACTATATGCATTACTATATCCACTAACTGTTACTCCTGCATCTCTCACACCATGAACTTTAACATACTTCTCAACATTCTGAAGAGATCTACCAAACCATTTGGCACATCGAAACGATCATAAATAACTCATTATATAATCTCCACATAATTAAATCAATGGCTAACTAGCCCCTGGTTGCTTAGATACTTCAGACTACCCCTGAAATACTGAAGCAATCCTATCATATACCTATATACACACACACACACACACACACATATATATACACACACATACATGCACACACATGTACATATACATTCATTCATACATACATGCATGTGTATATAAAATTTTTTGTCTTAAAACCCACACTTTTTTTTAGTATTCCAGAATAACATTTATTATATTCTCTGCCACAGTAAATAAACTGACACGTTCTGCAGTGAAATATTCTCATGTATTTACAATCAAATCTACACCACCTATCCATTATTAATTACCAAACTGTCTTGTGACAAAACAACTTAATTGGATCCTGTTTCAATATTTCTCCACCAAAATTACTTCTAAGCTGTTCACATGTGCAGGTACTGACATACGTGTTCCTTTTGTGCACAGGTTGCATAATATATGCCACTTGCACTCAAGATAAATTTCAGTATACACAAAGAAATCAAATACAATGCACACATTGAAGTACTGTTTGCATGTGTGTGGCAGAATGACTGTTACACAATTAAACATCCCTGAAGTTCATTTCCTCGCTGGCAAAAATTCAATCACCTAAGTGCTTCAGCTATTGTCTCACAGACATGTATCTTCTGCCTGAATGGGCAAGAGAATGCTCCTTTGTCCATATTCACTTAATCTACTAGTCTATATTTCTTCCATCACCTTTACTGTGAGCTGTCACAAGGTTAGATGAGGTCAGCAAGGATGGCAGAGATTATACAAAACCTTCGTTTATCTGATTGTCCAATGAATACCTTACCGAACTTTTCTTTTATAGATAGTAACGGCCTAATTTTCCCTGTTCCTACCTTGTTATTCATGCAGATACTGACCTACATCAATTTCATCAGTCTGGGAAGGTCTGCAAAAGGTGTAGATGCTACCCTTCATTAATAGAATCATAAGTGCATTGTATGAAATGTCTTCCAGTATTTATTCTGGCTCTCTGAATTCTAAGTTCAAATCCTGATATGGTCAGCTTAACCTTTCATCTTTCCTGGATTGACAAATAAGATACCAGTACTGTGAACTGGTTGAATCATTAGAATACTGAAGAAGCTGTTTTGAGGTATTTGTTCTGGCTCTTGAATTCTGAGTTCAAATCCTATGATGGCCTACTTTGGTGATAGACTTAAATCATCCCTTGGTTTAACATGACTATCTAGTACTTGGGTGCATTTAACAGAGTTTGTTCTTGTGTATGCATTTAGAATAGGCCTCTGGTTTTAGGATACTGTCATCTCTTTCTCCCACTATCTCAGAGACCCCAAAAGGGTCATAAGGCACTGCCCTTCCTCTTCACTAAGCAATAAAAAAAGCTTATATATATAAAAAATAATCATAGGGGCCAGTGTTTTTAAAACAACCTATTATACTCTACAATCATACATAGTTTTAAAAATGCTATACAGTTTTTCATATCTTGTGATACACAACAAAGACAAGATGTGTAACTGGTTTAGATATTTGACTATCTGTTCATGAGTTCAAATTCATTTCAATTCAAATTCACTGGACAGAATGAAGGAAATGTATTGAAAGGAATAATATTCATCATTGTCGTTTAATGTCCGCTTTCCATTTATAATAGAAGTCTTCTGGCCACAAATTTTGTATATGGAAGTAATCAATTATGGTGAAGGCATGTAGTTAATTTGATGTATGATGTTGACAGTTTTGAGATAGTAGCATAGCTAATTTTGGCAGAGTGGGGTAGGATGTGCTCAAACCCAGGATATTGTGTTCTTAATTTTATCACCCTCCCCATTCCCAGAAGGATTAAAAACAAAGGAAAGCTAAGAATGTGAAGTGATGTAACTAAGTATTATTAGGTCTTTTACCTAATGCTCAAGTGATTTTACCATCACCATTTTAGAAATAAAATCTTTTGAAATATACGATAGTTGTGATTCTACCAGAATTGTCCTTCATTGGATAGTTTTCATTCCATATGCAGACTCTGGAAGGTGTTCTTGGAAGAAAAACTCCAAGGGAGAGAGAAGGATGCAGTGAAGTCAGATCTTAAGATGTGTTTTACAAATGAAATGACAAAAAAATCAAAAATGAGTGGTAATAAGCTGTGTAGCAGGATCAGTCAGTCCATAGGAACAGATGCTAAAAAACTAAGGAAGACGAAAAGGAGGATAGTTGTCAGTAGGGGAAGTGGCGTGATGTCCATGATCATGATAATAACAATGATGTTTGTGATGGATAGTGAAAGGAATTTATAGATCACCTGCCAAACATTTCACACACACACACAAAACATACTTCATTACACTATAAGAATATATGATACCAGCCTATAACACATCTCACTACATCCACCACACTAATCCACACAACACACATATCACACACATCACACGCTCACATTGCAGGAGACATATGCACTAACTGCACACTACACCAGACTGCACCCTGTCACATCACACCAAACCACATCACACTACATTGTTTCAAACAAGATCACACACAGTCACAACACACTCAGCCTAGACTATCTCTGAAATAGGTGGTTGCTATGGTAACTGGTCATTAGCCTAAGATTTCATATCTTAGCAAGAAAGGAAGTGTGTGTGTTTGTATCTGTGCGTACATGGGGGGGGGGGTAAGAGAAGGAGAGAAAAGCCACAGAAAAGCAGTGAGAGAGAGAAACAGCAGAGATTGAACAACATGAAGTATACATCAACTTTAGATCTTTTCATAACAGATTCAAAACATCTGTAAAGAAGAGAGATAAAAGCTGCAACAGGTCCACTGTGGCATTCAGCCATTTTATTTATAATCAATGAAGTAACAAATACAAGTGCAGGTCTTCCCTAGAAAACATCTCAAGACCAGATAGTTTCAATCACTGAGTCACAGCACACTTGTATGCTGCATAAGGTGTTGATGTGTCACAAGTTTTTGAGACAAGTTATTTAGAGAAGTTGTGAGCTTTTAATGCACTGTACATATGCAGTCTATGTGCACATTTCTCTTTTAAAACAATTATGTTGTGAGATGAAACTAACTAGCAGCAAAAGTCACTGAGATCATTTTCTCTTGTTAGAAAAAAAAAACACTGCATTCTACATTTAAGAACTGAATAATTCTTCAGTTAAAATTTGATAGCCCTTAAATATATTTATGAAAGAAAGAGAGAAAGAGAGAAAGAGAAAGAGAGGAAATTAATATGTTACTAAAAGCAATATTAATGCAGATAGAACAATAAATACCAAAATAATTATAAAGATAATGTTACCTTAGAAATATTTATCAGTCCTAATATTTTGAGTTAATTCTTTTCAAAGCTTTAATAAACAAGAGAGATTAAATTGCTTGTCCATTTTGTTGCCATGACAGATCCTTGTGTGAAATTAAAGAACTACCAAGGTAGAATTTTAGGCTCGCTGTTTACATTCCACAGTCAAAGTGACAGGGTGAGGTAATGCATGTGTGAGGAGGAAATGGGTCGAGTATTGTGAGTCATTGTATTCATAGTGTCCACTAATTCAATTTAAGCCAGTTGTCAAGCACTAGATTGCATTTCTTTGATCAAAATAGTTTCTTTCATCCATAGATTACTAATATTGATTTCAATTTTGGCACAAGGCCAGTAATTTGGGGGTAGGGAGTAAGTCGATTATATCAACCCCAGTATTCAACTGGTACTTATTTTATCAACCCAGAAAGGATGAAAGGCAAAACTGACCTTAACAGAATTTGAACTCAGAGCGTAAAGACATACAAAATGCTGTTAGGCATTTTGCCTTGCATGCTAACAGTTCTGCCAGCTTGCCACCCTATAGATTATTAATATTAAAATCTATAATAGCCCTCCAGGCAATAACAGAGCAATTCAAGACAGGATGCCCCTGGGAGTTCCTCTATGCTGATGATCTTGCACTAATAGCTGAGTCACTACCAGAAATAGAGAAGTTTCAGGTATGGAAGCAAGGCCTAGAATTGAAGGGCCTTAGAGTCAATCTAGCAAAAACCAAAAGTCTTAGTAAATAGGAAGGCAGACAAATCACAATTCCCTTCAGGTAGATGGCCCTGCTTAATCTGTAGAAAAGGCATTGGTAGAAACTCCATAAGATATACCCAGTGTAAACTATGGATACATGAGGTGCAGCAATATCAAAGGAAGGTTAACTGGGAAGATAGTTTTGTGTGTGGCAAATGCACAAGGGCAATAAACACTGAAAATATGCAAAAAACAGCCTCCATCACATGCCGGGAGAAAAACTAGAAGTAGTTGATAGCTTCCATTACCTAGGTGACCAAGTCAGTAGTGGGGGTGGATGTTCTGAGAGTGTAGCTGCTAGAATAAGAATAGCCTGGGCAAAGTTCAGAGAGTTCCTACTCTTGCTGGTAACAAAGGGCTTCTCACTCAGAGTGAAAGGTAGACTGTATGATGCATGTGTGCAAACAGCCATGCTACATGGCAGTGAGACATGGGCTGTGACTGCTGAGGACATGTGTAGGCTTGAAAGAAATGAAGCTAGTATGATTTGCTGGAGGTGTAATATCTAAGAGAAAAGTTGGACATAGGAAGCATCAGATGTGGTGTGCAAGAGAGATAACTGCGCTGGTATGCTCATGTGTTGCGTATGGATGAGGACAGCTGTGTGAAAAAGTGTCACACCCTAGCAGTAGTGGGATCCTGTGGAAGAGGTACACCCAGGAAGACCTGGGATAAGGTGGTGAAGCATGACCTTTGAACATTGGGCCTCATGGAGGCAATGACGAGTGATTGAGACCTTTGGAGATATGCTGTGATTGAGAAGACCCAGCAAGCCAAGTGAGACCATAACCATGGCCTATGCCAGTGTAGCGTAACCGCCCCATTTAAGAGTACCCTTCAATCAGTGGGCAATGAACTGTGCTTGAGAAAACCTGTTGAGTCAAGTCAAGTCATTGCCATGGCCAACGCCAGTACTACCTGACTGCCACCCATGCTGGTGGTATGTATAAAGCACCATTTAAGTATGGTCGATGCCAGTGCCGCCAGACTGGTTCCTGTGCTGGTGGCAAATAAAAAGCACTATATGAGCATGGTCGATGCCAGTGCCATTTGACTGGCTCCTATGCTGGTGGCACGTAAAAACCACCCACTACACTCTCGGAGTGGTTGACGTTAGGAAAGGCATCCAGCTGTAGAAACCTAGCCAGATCAGATTGAAGCCTGGTGAAGCCTCCTGGCTTGTCAGTCCTCAGTCAAATCGTCCAACCCATGCCAGCATGGAAAGTAGACGTCAAACGATGATGATGATAAATTGTAGCAGCTATGACCTTGTTCACATTCTACCAGCCACTCTATTCCTGGAGCTAAACTTAAAACAAGATCCCCTACCTTTAGCTTAGGAGTCCTGTGCAAGATTTCCAGGCTCCTCTCTCAGATCCTAAAACCTATACTCTGAATCTTCCCTAAAGATTCCCATCTGAAGTTCTGATGAAGTTATCCAAAGGGTCCATCAAGTCAAACCCAAATTCAGATCATGAGTGTTCAACAGTATAATATTTAGTTTATACACTGAACTTAAAAAGCCTGTCCTTTATGCTGGCATAGGGTGGACACTTTGACAAGATCTGATGATCCAGAGAACTGTGTTGAGCTCCAATGTCTCTTTTGGCATAGTTTCTATGGCCAGACGCCCTTTCATATCCCATCCATTTTACAGAATGATCTTTACTCCTTCTCTTGATGCAGTCCTCAAACCCAACAGATCATTTCAAAGCGCATCCAAACCATGCCAGCTGGAACAACATTTAAATGATGATGGTGATGTATGTGTGTGTGTGTATAGACACACACACACATACATATAAATACACATGTATATACATATGTGTGTATGTGTGCGTATAT
>NC_068983.1:88468570-88472921 GCF_001194135.2 Octopus bimaculoides
AGTACTTGAATACCAGAGGTAGAGTAATATGCTTTATTAAAAAGCAGCAAGAATATCACAAAAACTGTTACTCAGAATCTCACATTCCTGTTCGTTGGACAGTTTTGTTTAGAATGGAACAAAAATAAGGTTATAAGCAAATATATACAATTAACTTAATAGATACACACTTGAAAATGTTTTTGTTTCATTGGTCCTTTCAATTAACAGTCTTTACAGTGACCAGTTGCATGCAATGAACAAATTGTGGTATAAAATCATCTTATTATAAAATTGAAGAAAACCTTAAATCAAAAATAGTTTATAAAGAAGGACAGAGCCTGAATACCCAGGGTAAATAATTATTTGTAAAATATTAATCAATTAATACATTAAAAGTTATATCTGTTTAAAAAAATTTTCATGTTGGATTACATATACATTTAGCAGTATATGCACATACCAAGCCATCTATAATATCCATATATACACTAAACATACAGACATATGTACATAGCTATATACATATACAGACATATATAGGCAAGACATAAATATATATATATATATATATATATTTATGCACACACACGCATGTGCACAAAATTTCCTGGCGCATGCTTACACAAGTTAGTTGTTACAGGCAAAAGAAAGACAAAGAAAAAATCAGAAAATATTAAGTATGGGATGGGGGTGGGGTGAAAAAACAGTGGAAAAGAAGAAAATGAAATAAAAGAAAAAGAAACAGAAAATTAGAGAGAGAAAGGGAAAAATAGATAGGGGCAGAGAGTGCTACATCATGTCATTCGAAAGTATCTAAGGACGATTAGATATTTTGGATAGCATGCACAACGAATACATAAAAATGCACACATAAAATTACATGTATATCTACATAAGTACAAACACACATAGAGATATACACACACAGAGATGCGCATACAAATATACAAAAAGATGTATGCAAATACGTGCCCACATATATAAAAGTATACATACATATACATACACATTTATGTGTATGCATATATATATGTATTGGTTTGGTGCATAATTATTGCAACTTTTTTTCCAACAAATTTAATTCAACAAAAACAATAACATGTAACAAAAACATCTTTAAATGATTATTCCAGAGCATATTCACCATCTACTTCAATTACAGCTTCCCATTTGCTTGGCAGAAGGTCATTTAAAGATGTCTTTGTTAAATATTGTTATTGTTTTTGTTGAATAAAATTTGTTGAATAAATGCCACAATAATTATGCACCAACCCAATGTATAAATATACACACACACACACACATGTATGTATATATATATACACACACACACACACACACATACACACTGACATATGTATATGCACACACATATACATACATACCTACAATACATACATACACAAAATGATATAGAAATATCTTCACATCAAGATAAGTATATACATCATAATATATATATGCAAACAATTTTTAAAAAACTGGGTGGTGTATATAATATTAAAATGTAAAAATAAGGAAATTGTACATTAATTTGATAAAACATAATTAAATACGTGAGTAAACAATAAAAAATAAAAAACCCGGTGAAGCTTAAGCTTAAATTTGTAAAACAGTCGAAGGCTTTCTTAAAAATGAAGTCAAAATATACACAAGCATTGCAATACCAAATAACTATACAATGTAAAGTCAAATTCAAATGTGACAGTCAATAAAGAATATATTTCGAAAATCAAAGCATTTTACTGATACGGTACTTTGTCGGTTGACATTTTAAACTTTTCGGTGTGCCTGCAGGAATTTAATAGCTCGCATCTCTAGTTCAAAGCATTTTTATCCTGGGACAGGATGAAGAACTTTTCTGAGAGGCAAAGATTACATCTCATAGGTCTTTTATCAGCTCCATGTCTGTATGCTGATGCTTTTTCTAGAATTTTCCAGGTTGCATTGAAAGGATGAGTGTCATTCTCTTTCAATTCCCAGACATGCTTTGCAAGACTAATCGCTGTCCTGTTCTCGGAGTATCAGAAAGAATTTCAGTGGGAATAGAATTGAGTCTTGAAAGAATTTTCTGAAGTCCCTGTATATGCTTTATATTCTTGCGAGCCATCTATTTGCACTTTGGCTTTATAAACAATACCTATTTGAAGACATTTTCCTTCCAACAGACAGCAAGTCTCATCTTTGCAGCTGCAGTTCTTCAGATTAGATTCGGCACTGTAGTTGTCTATAATGATTTTTGTGTCATGCTGGCTAATAAAAGAGGTGAAGTTTTTGCAACAAGAATAGCTAACCTTCAGCATTCTCCTATTAAATATTCTATAGAACTTATGGCTAGATTGAAAATACTTAAAAACTAATTTTAAGAATTCCCTACCTATATTAGTTTTTACAGCCATATTAAATGTGGGGTTAAACCACAAAACTTTCCTACTTCTAGTTCTAGGTGACTTATTATTGCTAGAATTAACTGGATCTTCTTCAAGAATCCACTTTCCTCAATGCATTGTTGTAATACGGCACAGCATTTTGAAATGTTGTCTCATCCGAAGAAATTGATGATATTCACCTTCCTACATTACTAACTAGGTTCTTAAGAATTACGGGTGGATGATTAAATTCTTTGATAATATAACATAGCTTTTCATTGGGCTTACAGTAGGGTTTAAATTTATCTAATTCTAAATCTAAGTTGATATCTAAAAAAATCTACACTTTTAAGGTTAATTTCTATCATAATCCATAAGCCCATTCTTTGGAAGAAAATAATCAGATTCTTCCGAAGTTTATCTAACTCCTAGCCGTTTAAATTATGGGTGACTATAAGACCATCATCCCTGTATAATCTTGCATCTCTATGGTTTTATACCGGAACTTGTTCAATGCATGCAACTGGTCATTATAAAGACCGTTAGTTGAAAGGACCAATAAAACAAAACCATTTTCAAATGTGTAACTATTAAACTAATTGTATATGTTTGCTTATAAACTCATTTTTGTTCCATTCTAAACAAAATTGTCCGACAAACAGGAACATGAAACTCTGAGTAACAGTTTTTGTGATATTTTTCCCGCTTTTCAATAAAGTATATACATCATCATCATCATCATCATCGTTTAACGTCCGCTTTCCATGCTAGCATGGGTTGGACGATTTGACTGAGGACTGGTGAAACTGGATGGCAACACCAGGCTCCAATCTAAATTTGGCAGAGTTTCTACAGCTGGATGCCCTTCCTAACGCCAACCACACATATATATATATATATATATACACACACACACACACATACAAACACAGACATATATATATATATATACACACACACACATATATATATATATTATATATATATATTTGACAGGAAGGACAACAAAAGAGAGAAAGAGACCTCGATATTATGCAACTAGAGGAATTTATCTGTAAAAATATGTGACACTTATTCAGTAGCCATGATAAAACTCCGAGTTTCGGATGCCAGGGCGGTAGCCCACACCAACATCTCTTCAGTTATCCGGCCAATTGAAAATTCCTGTGAAAAATGACCATTAAAAACAAAGGGAAATTACTGTGTAGTGACAAGGTCAAAACGCGTCTAAAACTGCGTATATTATCACATGCACGCATATAGCCATATACACACGCACATATCTCTATATACGCACACATATATCTACATACGCACGCATCCACGCGCACACTCACAACCACGCACATATAAAGTTCCTTGTACGTGTCTATAAGCGTACAGGAAAAAAGTTTGGAGGGGAGAAAACAGAAAAATATGTGTGGAAAAATACAAAAAACATTAACCCTATAATTATGTAAAAAACATAAAAATAATTAAAAAATATAAGAAGATAAAAATATAAAATCCAGGTAAAAAAGGTGAAAAGTTTATACATAGACAATATAGAAACCTATCAGTACAGTCCCATCAGCAGGTCCTATCAGTAAAAATATTATATATATGCCTATATATGCATTAAATATACATAAATATACATATATCATATATATATGTACATACATATATTATATATTTTTTTTATTTATTATGTGCCCTTTTAAAGCCTAGCCAGGCTCATGGGCCCGGTTTCCCAGTTTCTATGCTGTATGTGTCCCCCCCCCCCAGCTGGATGGGACGCCAGTCCATCACAGCGTTACTCAAGAAACAGGAAGAAAGAGTGAGAGAAAGTTGTGGTGAAAGAGTACAACAGGGGTTGCCACCACCCCCTGCCGGAGCCTCATGGAGCTTTAGGTGTATTCACTCAGTGCCTGGTCTGGGAAACGAAACCACGATCCTCCGACCTTGAGTCCGCTGCCCTAACCACTGGGCCATTGCACCTTCACATATATATATATATA
>NC_068983.1:88472931-88475536 GCF_001194135.2 Octopus bimaculoides
CACACACACACACACACAAACACACACACATATACTTTATTTTAAAGCAGTAGAAATATCACAAAAACTGCTACTCAGAGTTTCATGTTCCCGTTCGTCGGGAAAAAGTACTTGCAAGAAAAAAAACTTTCAAGAAGGGAAGAGGCATTGGCAGAGGAGATTTTGTGGTGGATGATGAAAAGTTATAGTGAGATAGAGAGACAAAAACAGGTGTCTTGCTGTAAAGAAAGTACAAGGTTACCCAGTCAGAGATAGATCAGAAATGAAGACAGAAACAGGTGTGTTACTGCAAAGGAAATACATGGTTACCCAACCTGAGGAAAGTGCAGGAGAAGGAAAAGAGAGTGGGAGACAACAGGATAGAGATGGTGGCAAAATGCTGGCCATACTCATAAGGAACAGAGATCAGAATATAAATGGGATGGTTGAGTAAAGAAAGAGAGAGATATAGATACTGGCAAGTGCCATAATATAAGTGGCAGGATATTGCGAAGGAAGTGTGATTAAGAAGTGCAAGTAAGTGGTGAAAAACCTGGGTATATATAGTGTCAGGGAACTATCAGATAGCAATGATTCAGAGGAACGGGACCATGAGGACAGGATTGGGGAGCAAAAGCTAGGCATAGTGTATGAAGGAACAAATGTGAGAAAGAGAAGAGATGTGGAGATGTAGATTAGTTTGTTGGGATAGAGTGAGTGAAAATTTTTCTTGTTATGTGTGGATGTGACATATATGTCGGGGCTAGCAGACAACAATAATGCAGTGAGACAGGGTGTGTGGGTAGAACACACAGGTCAGGAGCAAGTGGAGAACAATGATACAGTGGCACAGGACCAAGAGGACATGATTGGGGAGTGGGAGGTAAGCATGGAGCAGAGGAAGAGAAAAGATGTAGAGATGTAGTTTTCTTGTTAAGTGTGAGTGGGACACACAGCGCTTCTAGAACTCAGCTTCACCATGTGGTTGGGTCTTCTCAAAAATTTCATATTGCCAGACATTTTGGTCCATTGTCATTTCCTCCACGAGGCCCAACTTCCTGAGATTGGTCCTTACCACTTCATTCCACATCTTCCTGGGTCTCCCTCTTGCACAGGTGTCGTCCACTTTCAGTGAACGACACTTCTTTATGCAGCTGTCCTCATTCATACACATCACATGTTCAAACCAACATAGTCTTCTCTCTTGCATGCTACATTTGATTCCTCTTATGCCCAACTTTTCTCTCAATACATTTGCACTTTGCTGTACATGTGCACTGATGTTGCACACTACCTTTGTTTCTCTCCAGTCTATGCATGTCTTCAGCATTCAGAGCCCATATCTCACTACTATGGAGTATAGCCATTCACACACAAGCATCATATAATCTACCTTTCACTCTGAGAAATGGTCCTTTTATTGCCAACAGAGGTAATAGCTTTCTGAACTTCCTCCACCTAATTCTTATTCTAGAAACAATACTTTCAGAGCATCCTCCACCATTGCTAATTAGGAATTTGGTCACCTAGGTAACATAAACTATCTATAACCTCAAAAGAGCCTCCTGGGCATTTGAGAGAACCTAATTTCCATGGGTTCTTAACGTTTATTGTTCCTGCACAATTGACACATACAAAGACGACTTTATCTGTTAATCTACCTGTGATTCCATTACACTTCTTATGTATCCATAGTTTACACTGGATACAGAATTTCTTCCAGCTCCATTCCTACATATTGAGCAGGGCCATTTACCTGAAGGAAAGATAGTTTTATCTTCTTCCTTATTAACAACAACGTTTGTCTTAGCTAGGTTAACTTTAAGGCCTTTTGATTCCAGGTTTTGTTTCCATACCTAGAATTTCTTCTCCACTTCTAAAGATTCTGCAATAACAGCAAGGTTATCAGCATATAGAAGTTCCTACGGGCACCCAGTTTTGAACTCCTCTGTATGGCCTGGAGGACTATAATGAATAAGAGTGGGCTGAGAATCGAGCCCTGGTGATACCCTATCTGAATGCTAAATCCATTACCGTATTCATGGTCGACTCTCACCTTACTTACAGCACCACTGTATATGGCTGGTACAGCTCTAACAAGTCACTCATTTACTCCTAACTTCCTTAGAGACCACTATAGAAAAGAGTGAGGAACTCCGTTGCAAATTTTTCCAAGTTGACAGTGACTAAGTATAATGGCTTACTTTTGATCATAATCTTAATGTATAAATCTGAAATTGTGTGTTTGTGTGAAGCCTTTTTGAAAGTTTATAGAAATCCACATTTTCCACTTTTTCGTAAAAATGTTTACATCAATGGAATTTTCTCGATCTGAACTTTCCAGTGCAGTAATTAGATTTTTAAAATTCCGTTTACTTTGTGTGATTTAAGGGAGATTTGGCTGCCGTTTCTAGCAACATTTATATTCCTTCCCTTCTCCCTGTACCGGAGTTGTTATAGGGAGTAAGAGTAAAAGAGGGAGAGGGAGAGAGAGAGAAAGTGATACATACAAAGTCATAGATTAACTTGGTTACATTTTACACTTTTACTTCTTCTTCCTCTCTCTAATATAATACCTTTCCTCTACCTCTAACATATTTTTCATAACATAGAAACGTAAAAACAC
>NC_068983.1:88477536-88481004 GCF_001194135.2 Octopus bimaculoides
TATATATATATATATATTGGGCTAGCCCATCCAAATAGCAGCCCATTGCTTACTTACTTAATTTAATATTGGCAAATTATATCTATATTTGCAGCTGCAGCAACGCTTATATTACAATGCTTACCTTACTCTCACCCCCAGTAGAGGCAACAATTGTAACATGTTTGAATGATGATAGGTTAAAAGCAAGAACAGCTGTTATGACATGTCTGTTATCAAACGATCACAGAAACCTTCCTTTCAGGTGCTGAATAACATCTCTCCTTCCCTTGTTCCCTCCCACAACCCTTTCCCAGTTGTCAGAGTTAGCACTGTAAACATAGGTACATTGAAATGTAGGTCTAACGAGATTGTAGAGATTCCTGAACATAGGCGTGTTGATATATGTTGCATCCAACAGGTAAGGTGGAGAGGAGCTTCAGCCAGATCCATCACAAGCAAAACACATAGGTATAAAATCTTCTGGAAAGATAACAGTGATGGAGTAGCTGGTGTAGGCATACTTCTTGCAGAGAAATGGGTGGATAAGGTCATAGAGGTAGTCAGAGTGTGCAATGGAGTACTTAAGCTCAGGCTGGTCTTGCAGAATAGTATAGCTGCAATTATATCTGCCTATGCCCCACAAGTAGGCCTACGAAATGAACAAAAATAACACTTTTATGATATTCTTCTGCAGGCTACCTCAAAGACAAGGGACAATCATCTCATCTTCATGGCTGGGGATTTCAATAGGCTTGTCGGATGCCAGCCTGGAATCTTCCATGATAATCATGGGAGCCATGGAATTGGTTCCAGAAACAAAGAGAGAACAAGGCTACTGGAGTTCAATGATGCAAATAATCTTTTGATCTGCAATACCAATTTCAGGAAGCCAGTCAGCCACCTGATAATCTATCAATCAGGTGACTCTGCTAGCCAGATTGATTTCATTCTCACCAGGCAGCAGGATGGTTGCTCTTAAATACAAGGATCCTCCCAGATGAAGAATGTACCCTCCAGCATAGACTAGTCATTAGCGACTTTAGACTCCAGGCCTGAAAGATGCTAAGAAGCAAATAAATCTAGAATACAAGGATTTGGAAGCTTAAGGTCAGAGATTTAGGGACATCCTAATTGATAAATTTGATGAGAGGGAAGAGGAGCTACAGACTTGTGACATAGAGAGCAACTGGGAATTCCTGTGAGACAGCTTGCTGAGTGCCACAGACCAAATCTGTGGCTGGTGCAAAGTCCCTTCCAGATCTAGGATAATGTAGTAATGTAAAAATACTGTAGACAGCAAAGAAACAGGCCAGATAGGCCTGGAAGAGTGGGGCAGTAGGAAACTGTATCAGATAGCCAGAAGGAAAGCTAGGAGACAGGTATATCTAGCCAAGGGAGAAGAAGTAAAGAAGAAGTTTGCTTATGTTCAGCATCATGAGATCCGATGAACTGAAGTATTTCAGATTGCAAGAAAGTATGAGACAAAATTATGATGTCATTGAAGAGAAATGTGTCTGCATGGATGATGGTGTACTTGCTTTTAACGAGTCACCTATATTGTAAATCAAGTGGTTCATGCAGGAGTCATACCCAATGACTGGTGTAGCACCACCATAGTCAACTGCTACAAAGGTAAAGGTGATACCTTAGAAATATATACAGAGGTATCAAATTGTTGGATCAGGTAATGAAAGTTACAGAGAGAGTCATAGCCCAACTAATTAGGGAAAGTTAGTCTACATGTGATGCCGTTTGGTTTTGTGCCAGTTAGAAGCACCACTGATGCTATATTTCTGGTAAGACGATTACAGGAGAAATACCTAGCCAAAGATAAACCTCTGTACTTGGCTTTTGTTGACTTGGAGAAAGCTTTTCACAGAGTCCCCCAATCCCTTATCTGATGGTCAGTGAGGAAACTAGGGATAGATGAGTAGTTGGTAAGAACCATACAAGCCTTGTACAGGGATGCTACTAATAAGGTGAGTGTAGGCAATGAGTACAGCGAAGAAGTCAGGGTACAAGTAAAGGTTCACCAAGGATCGGTACTCAGCCCCCTCTTGTTCATCATAGTCTTCCAGGCAATAACAGAGAAAGTCAAGATAGGCTGTCCCTGGGAACTCCTCTACGCTGATGACCTTGCTTTAATAGCTGAGTCACTACCAGAACTAGAGAAGTTTCAGGCATGGAAGCAAGGTCTTGAATCAAAGGGCCTTAGAATTAACCTAGCAAAAATCAAAGTCATAGTAAGTAGGAAGGCAGACAAATCACAAATCCCTTCAGTTAGATGGCCCTGCTCAATCTGTAGAAAAGGTAGAGACTCCATAAGATGCACCCAGTGTAAGCTTTGGACACATAACAGGTGCAGCAACATCAGAGGAAGGTTAACAGGGAAACTAACTTTTGTATGTGATAGGTGCACAAGTACAATAAATGCTGGAAATGCACAGAAAATAGATTCCATCAACTGCTAGGGGTGAAGCTAGAAGTAGTAGATAGCTGCCATTACCTTGGTGACAAAGTTAGTAGTAGAGGTGGATGCTCCGAGAGTGTAGCTATGAGAAAAAGATTGGGCTGGGCAAAGTTCAGAGAGTTCCTACCCCTGCTGGCAACGAAGGGCCTCCCTCTTAGAGTGAAAGGCAGACTGTTTGATGCCTGTGCGTGAAAAGCTATGTTGTATGGCAGTGAAATATGGGCCATAACAGCCAAGGTCATGCGTAAGCTTGAAACAAATAAAACCAGTATGCTTCGCTGGATATGCAATGTCAGTGTGCATGTTCAACAGAGCGTAAGCTTCTTGAGAGAAAAGTTAAGCATAAAAGGAATCAGTTGTCGTGTGTGAGAGACAGGCTGCACTGGTATGCGCATGTGATGTGTATGGATGAGGACAGCTGTGTAAATAAGTGCCGATCTCTAAATGTGGAGGGAATCTGTGGTAGTGGGACACCCAAGAAAACATGGGACGAGGTGGTGAAGCATGATTTTTGAGCTTTGAGCCTCACAGGGGCAATGACTGGCAACCAAAACCTTTGGCAATGTGCTGTGCTTGAGAGGACCCATCAAGCCAAGTGTACCTGTGCTGGTGGCATGTAAAGAACATCTTTTGAATGTTAGGCCTCACAAAGGCAGAGTGTCTGAGATCCTCTTGAGTGTTGGGCCTGATGGAGGCAAAGTGACTGAGTTCCTTTCGAGTGTTGGGCTTCACGGAGGCAAAGTGGCTGAGTTCCTTTTGAGTGTTGGGCCTCATGGAGGCAATAACCAAGACTTTTTACATAATGTCATGCTCGAGAAGACTCAACACGCCAAGCAAAATCAGTCATGGTAGATACTGGTGTCATGCAAATTGGCACCTGTGCTGGTGGCACAAAAATGCACCTGGTGTCAGCAAACAGCACCCATACTAGTGGCACATAAAAGCACCCATCACACTCTCAGAGTGATTGATGTTAGGAAGTCCACCCAGCCATAGAAAACCGTGCCAAATCAGAA
>NC_068983.1:88481014-88484629 GCF_001194135.2 Octopus bimaculoides
TATATAAATATATATATTATATACACATACACACAAATATTATATATAAAAATATTATATATAAATATACATTATACATACATATAAACATACATATTATATACATACATAACTACATACATATATACATACATATACACATACATATTATATACATATATAAACACATATATACAATACACATATACACATACATATTATATATACATACATATTATATACATACATATTCATACATATTATATACATACATATTCATACATATTATTATATATATATACATATATATATTATATACATACATATACATATTATATACATATAAATATATATAAATAAATAAATGGAGTTAAATGCAAGTGTTATTCAAATCTTTATACTTCTAACATATGTTTTGAAGAAAATATTGGTATTATTCTAGAAGGAATAAAATGATGCAAAACAGTGCAATCTTCTCATCAAGGAAAAAAAGAGAAACATAACACATCAATAAGACATTTTAATCGAATGTGATTTATGTGTATAGGATGAAGAGAATGCTGGCACGTTATTTAAAAAAAAACAACAATATATATAATGTCAAAGGCAATTTATAGAAAGAGAAGGAGGAGGAAGAAAGAAATTAGCAGAAAATTAAAAGTGGAGAACTATTGTGCAGTAGGTGAATAGGAATAAAGGTTAAAGGCATGAAAATAGATATATTTAGCGGAAATGAAATGTAAAACGACTGTTAAAGGTCAAATTTTATAGACTGGTAGAAATCACTTATAGGAACTAAGGGTATGTTTTTGCCAATGTTTGCAGCGATAAACGTGTTCTTTTAACGTGTTTACAAGAAAACAGGATGAAATAGAGTTCATCATTACAGGGCAAACAAAAAGATTTACCTTTATCATACAGAAATGATTTAAATAATATTCCATTAGGAACATAATAAACAATTTGATTTGGAATGGAATATTCTACCTAGATCATATCTGTATGATAAAGGTAAATCTTTTTGTTCACCCTGTAATGATGAACTCTATTTCATCCAGTTCTCAGAAAATCCTCTTGTAAACACGTTTAAAGAACATGTTTATCGTTGCAAACATTGGTAAAAACATACCTTTACTTCCTATAAGTGATTTCTACTAGTCTATAAAATTCAACCCTTAACAGTCTTCTTACATTTCATTTCTACTAAATATATCTATTTCCACGCCTTTAATCTTTATTCCTATTCACCATTCACACTATATTTCTCCATTTTTTTCTGCTAATTTCTTTCTTCTGCTTCCTTCTCTTTCTATAAATTGTCTTTGACATTATATGTATTAACAGTTTTTAAAAAATAATGTACCAGCGTTCCCTTCATCATATATGCAGTAATCGCATTTGGTTAAAATGTCTTATTAATGCATTTTGTTTCTTTTTTTCCCTCAGTAGAAGATTGCATTGTTTTACAGCATTTTATTCCTTCTGGAATAATACCAATGTTTTCTTCAAAACATATACTCAAAGTATAAAGATTTGAATAACACCTGCATTTAACGGCATTTATTTATCTATGTTATACAAAAACATTTCACCAAAACCTGGAATTTCTAACTTTGTAAGTAGGCTGTTACATCCTTGGTACTTGTGTGAATTTTTGCTACCCTGGTAACCATTTATTTTTTCCATGTTATTTTTAAACATTGAGAAAATACACATACATATATATATATATATATATATATATATATATCATCATCATCATCATCATCATCGTCGTCGCTTAACATCTGCTTTCCATGCTAGCATGGGTTGGACGATTTGACTGAGGACGGGCAAGCCACCAGGCTGCACCAGGCTCCAACCTGATCTGGCAGAGTTTCTACAGCTGGAGGCACTTCCTAACGCCAACTACTCCAAGAGTGTAGTGGGTGTTTTTACGTGCCACCTGCACAGGAGCCAGTCCAGCAGCACTGGCAACGACCTCGCTCGAATGATTTTTCTAGCATGCCACCAGCACAAGTGCTAGAAGGCGACGCTGGTAATGATTCCACTCAAATGGTGCTATTTACAGGCCTCTAGCACGGTAGCCAGACAGCTTTTCTGGCAATGAACACGCTCGGACAGTGCTGTTAGTGCTCCACTGGCGCGGTGCCAGTCATCGAGTATGGTTCAATTACGATTTCGATTTCATTTGCCCCAACAGGTCCTCGCAAGTAGAGTTTAGTGTCCAATGAAGGGGAGGTTGGCATGGGTGCCAGATATCGGATTTGGTTTGATTTCGATTGCAGATTGCAGATTTCAAATTGCAAATTTCAAATTGCAAATTCACTTGCCTCAACAGGTCTTCGCAAGCAGAGTTCTTAGTGTCCAATGAAGTAAAGCTACGAATAAGTGAACTGGCTACACTTCTGGCAGAGGTCACAGATTATGCTCTCACTTGCCTTGCTGGATCTTCTCACGTACTGCATATTTCCAAAGGTCCCAGTCACTGGTCATTGCCTTGGTGAGACCTAATCTTCAAAGGTCGTGCTTCACCACCTCATCCCAGGTCTTCCTGGGCCTACCTCTTCCACAGGTTCCCTCAACTGCTAGGGTGTGGCACTTTTTCACACAGCTATCCTCATCCATTCTTGCCACATGTCCATACCAGCGCAATCGTTTCTCCTGCATGCCACAACTGATGCTTCTTAAGTCTAACTTTTCTCTCAAGGTCCTGACACTCTGTTGAGTATGCACACTGGCATTACGCATCCATGGGAGCATACTGGCTTCGTTTCTTGCAAGCTTACGCATGTTCTCAGCAGTCACGGCCCATGTTTCACTGCCATGTAGCATGGCTGTTCGTACACATGCATCATACAGTCTGCCTTTTACTCTGAGTGAGAGGCCCTTTGTCGCCAGCAGAGGTAAGGCCTTTCTAAACTTTGCCCAACCTTTTCTTATTCTAGCAGCTACACTTTCAGTGCGCCCTCTCCCACTACAAACTTGGTCACCTAGGTAGCGGAAGCTATCAACTACTTCTAGTTTTTCTCCCTGGAGTGTGGCAAAGGTTGTTTTCTGCACATTTTCAGTGTTTATTGCTCCTGACTATCTGCCACATACAAAAATTATCTTCCTAGTTAGCCTTCCTTTGATATTGCTGCACCTCTTATGTGTCCATAGCTTACACTGGGTACATCTTATGGAGTTTCTACCTACGCCTTTTCTACAGATCGAGCAGGGCCATCTACCTGAAGGGGTTTGTGTTTTATCTACCTTCCTACTTATTAGGACTTTGGTTTTAGCTAGGTTGACTCTAAGGCCCTTCGATTCTCGTCCTTGTTTCCACACCTGAAACTTCTCCTCTAGTTCTGATAGTGACTCAGTAATTAGGGCAAGGTCATCAGCATAGAGGAGCTCCCAGGGGCATCCGGTCTTGAATTCCTCTGTTATTGCCTGGAGGACTATGATAAGTAGGAGGAGGCTGAGGACTGAGCCTTGGTGGACCCCTACCTCTACCTGGAATTCTTCACTGTACTCGTTGCAGACCCTCACCTTACTGACAGCATCCCTGTACATGGCTTGCACAGCTCTCACTAACCACTCATCTATCCCTAGTTTCCTCATTGACCACCAGATAAGGGAGCGGGGGACCCT
>NC_068983.1:88484639-88485539 GCF_001194135.2 Octopus bimaculoides
TCTATCCCTAGTTTCCTCATTGACCACCAGATAAGGGAGCGGGGGACCCTGTCAAAGGTTTTCTCCATGTCAACAAAAGCCAGGTGCAGAGGTTTATCTTTGGCTAGGTATTTCTCCTGTCTTACCAGAAATATAGCATAAGTGGTGCTTTTCCCTGGAACGAACCCAATCTGCATCTCATCTAAGCTTACTCTCTCCCTAATTAGTTGGGCTATGACCCTCTCGGTGACTTTCATTACCTGGTCCAACAACTTGATACCTCTGTAATTGTTTGTGTCTAAAGCATCACCTTTACCTTTGTAGCAGTTGAATATGGTGCTGCTACATCAATCATTGGGTATGACTCCTTCGTGTATCACCTGGTTCGTAATACGGGTGACTAGGCTATAGCCGACACTGCCAGATATTTTGAGCATCTCTGCAGTGATTCCTGATGGACCAAGGGCTTTCCCTGTCTTCATACTCTTCATCGCTTTGTCTACCATGGTACTGTCAATTAGGATAGCTGGTCCTTCTGTTGGCTCGACATGTGGCAGACTCTCTTCCACCCATTCATTCTCTGTATTAAGCAACCTTTCATAGTGGTATCTCCAAACCTCTCTCTCTTTGCAGTCTCATTTAGTGCAAGTGAGCCATCATCCATGCAGACACATTTCTCTCCTACGACCTCATGATTCTCTCTCACACACTGTCTTGCAACACAAAATACTTCAAGTCTTCGGTCCTCACGGCGCAGAACATTGGCAAATTTTTTCTTATCTGCTTCCTCTCTGGCTAAGTAAACCTGTATCCTAGCTTGCCTTCTGGCAGTCTGATACAATTCCCTGCTACCTCCATATTTATTTATATATATATATATATATATATACACACACACACACACACACACACACACACACA
>NC_068983.1:88487132-88490414 GCF_001194135.2 Octopus bimaculoides
TATATATATATATATATATATATGCATATGTGGGCACAGGACGTCATGAAACGTGTACAGCAAAAAATACAAAGTACAAGTACATGGAATATGAACCATTTTTCAAACAATGAAAGACACAAATAGAAAACAAGACAAACAACACAAAGAACGACCCTTCATCAGTTGTTGGTTGTTTTTCTACTCTCTTATTTTGAGTATTTAACAACAATGTGCGCTTTTGATAAAACAGTTGCTCCCGCAAAGCAAATTAAATAAAATATGGGATTTTGCAAAGGGTCAAAATTGGTAACACAAACAGGACAGTGAAAACAAAATACATATACACACACACACACACACACACATATATGTCAGGTCGCTCTTGAGCACTACTGGTAACATGTAATCCAGTACAACCTGTCAGGTTGTCGGCAACTAAACTTGCAACCCCACCAAGCTTACTTGGTGAGGAGGGTAATTGTTGGACACCCTGCAGGATGAAAAATAAGACCTGTCAATGGGCGGAAGAACTCATGTGTAGTCAATGGCCATCCAGCATTATGTGTACATGGGTGTGTGTGTGTGTGTGTGTTTGTGTGTGTGTGCGTGTGCTTGTGTTGGTGTGTGTGCATGTGCATGCCTGTATATATATTTTTATATATATATATTTTTTTATTATATATCTTTTTAGATTTTTTTAATAACTTTTTATATATTTATATATCTTTTATATATTCATATTTTTTCTATTTTATTTTATTTATAGTTTTAATTGTGAATTTATTTCTTTATCCATCTATGTATTTATTTTTATAAGGAAATAAATTTTTAATGGTAAAAATTGTAAATTTATATATATATATATATATATATGTATGTATTTTCTTTTTTTTAAATGTGTACATATGTATATATAGTTTTTGTGTGTGTGCGTGCGTGTGTGTGTTTGTGCATGTGTGCATGCATGTGTGTGTGGTGGGGTAGATGAGGCTCATTAGCTGTGGTGAAGGCAACCCTTTGTTCCCTTGAAGTTGAAAGATGGAAATGAGGTTATTAAAGATCCTCCTAGAATAATGAATAGATAGAGAGAACACTTTGAAGATCTTTTCCACAATCTGTCTGTAGTGAACATGGATATCATAAACAACACTCTGCAAAGAGAGATAGTGCAACACATGGATGATACACCTTCCATTGAAGAAGTAAATCTGGCAATATATAAACTGAGATCAGGTAAAGCTCCTGGATTGGATGGTATTTCAGTTGAAATTCTGGATGCAGGTGAGGGTCATATTTCATCTGAAATCCATAACCTGATAACTCAAGTTTGGAATGAATCTTCTGTGTCACAAGAATGGATAAATGACATTCTAATCTCTGTATACAAGAATAAGGGCCTGAAAGCAGTGTGTGGCAATTCTAGAGGGATAACTCTTCTGGTACATACTGGGAAGATACTTTCAAGGATCATGTTAGATCGTCTTGTTGAGAATGTGTATCCACATGTGATTCCTGAAGAACAGTGTGGTTTCAGACCTGAGCGAGGAACAATGGGCATGGTATTTTCTGTGAGGCAGGTTCAGAGAAATGCTTAGAGGAATAAATGCCACTCTACCAGGCCTTCATAGTTTTAAATAAGGCATTTGACACAGTAAACAGGGAGGCACTGTGGATTGTTTTGTGTAAGGAACTACACAGAAACATGAAAGCTCAGGTAGTCTTTAATGGTGAGATATCTCATGAATTTTCGATGGACAACAGTATCAAACAGGGAGATATTCCTGCCCCTACACTTTTCTCTATTTATTTTGTTGCATTACTTTAGTATGCTCTCATGGATTGCAACAGGGGAATCTGAATCAGATTTTGGACATCTCATCATATTTTTAATTTGACCTGGTTCAACTGCAAAGCAAAAACTTTCAAAATGCTTGTTAGAGAATTACTTTATGTTGATGATGCTGATTTGTTGGCACACTCAGAGTGGGATATGCAACATTTAATGGACAGATTTTCCACTGCATGTGTACATTCCGGACTCACAATTAGTTTGGGGAAAACCAAAGTAATGTTTACTCCTGTGCCAAGACAAACACATTCTGAACCAAACATTTTTGTGAATGGAATAAGGTTAGAAGTTGTTGACACTTTTGTCTACCTAGGAAGCATACTGTCAAGAGATGGTAGTCTTGATGCAGAGATAAACTATTGAATAGGGAAGGGAAGTGTTGCATTTGGAAAGCTCAAAAAGTGAATATGGGCATATAGAGGTATTTCCCTGCAGACAAAAATCAGTGGCTATAAAACATGTGTATTGTCTGCATTTCTTTATTCAAGTGAGACATGGACCCCTTACATACGTCACATAAAAATTCTGTGGGAATGTTTCATACCAGATACAGAGGTTCTGCACATGGCACATTGCAGCTCTATTGAGTAACATGTTATCTTGGCTCAAATGAGATGGACTGGATGTGTTATTAGAATGAAAGATGAGCGTTTGCCAAAGTATCTTTTTTATGATGAGCTCAACTCTGATAAGCGACCACAACATAATCCAAGGAAAAGGTATAAAGATTGTGTAAAGGAAAATCTGAAGAAACTAGATATGAACAAAAGTGGTTGGGAAAATGATGCTCTAGATCAGAAGAAGTGGAGAAGTGCTGTTAGGACTGGTTGTAATGCCTGGGAGGAAAAGTTGATTCAGCATTCTGAGCTTAAAAGGACCTGTTGCAAAGGAACAATTAAGACTGTAATCAACAGTGAACATTGTGTATGTATTATATGACTGTGTTCTGTTGCCAAAAGCAGGATACGTGAGTCATATGAAGTCACATGAAAATCGTAATGCCCAGATACATAATGATCTTGGACACCAACCACCTCTTACGACTTGTGTCATATGTCACAAAACTTTGTAAGTCAATATCTGGATTTAAAAGACATATGCTAGTTCACAAAAACATTCCTTCAGAATCATATTCCAAAGGGCAAAGATATAGAAAAAGCATAAATAATATCCGTCACTTGTGTTTTAAACCCTGTCAGTCAGCAGCTGGTCTTAAAAGTCATCTAAGGGCTCATCAACAGAGTGATTGTGCTGTGTGATGGTGTGTGGTGTGTGTGTTGATGGGACGGCTGTCATCTCGCAAGATGAAGCAATCATCTTATATATATATATATATACATATATATACATATACATACATACATATATATATATATATACACATATACATATATACATACATACATATACATATATACATATATATATATACATATATGTGTGTATATATA
>NC_068983.1:88494105-88502565 GCF_001194135.2 Octopus bimaculoides
ACACACACACACACACACACACACACACACACACACACACACACACAGACGTAAAAAAAAAATAGGAGAGGAATATAGATGAATGTTCACTTCCATTCCACCCCTCTGATACACACACAATGATAAATTTAACACACTGAAGTGGAGGAGTATAAATAACAATGTTAATTTTATATTTCTTAACATTTATAGCAAAATATAGAAAGCTACATATTTGCAGTCATATGTGTATACATATATATGTACAAATATGCACATACATTTGTACTAATATACATATACATATGTACTTATACATACTTCCACACTTACAAGGCATAGTTCGACATATCCTATATGTACGTTCCAACTACATTTATAAATACATATGTGTGTGTATATATGTATACATCAGTGTATGCATAAATACATATTATCATCATCATCATCATCATCACTTAACGGCGTTTTTCCAAGCTGACATAGTAAGCTGAGGAGTTGCACCAGGTTTCAATCTGATTTGACATGGTTTCTATGGCTGGAAACATACACATATATATGCATACACATATTCATATATGCAAACTTCCATACACATACATACAAAATACACACACACACACACACATAAAGTGATAGAGAAAAATCACACATCAACTTACTTTCATTTTAGAATGATGCTTGATGAATTTATTCATTGATGCATATATACACATAAAGACATACATGTATATAGATACACACACATATAAATACATTTGTAAACAGACACATTTCTGTCTATTTGTGTGTATACGTATGTGTGTATACATGCATCACTGCATACATGTGTGTGTGGATGAATATCGCTTGATTGTAGTATACTCTCCTGGGATACGTCCAGTTACAATACACTCCGAGTGTTCTGTTCCAACTTATATACAGCATATTGCTATGTCAGGACGATGGGGTGAGGTGGGAGGGGTGTTGGTGTAGGAAAGTCTTAATGTGTCTTGTTGCTGATAGCTGTAAGACCAATCACAACCTCACCACTGCTGCCACCTGAAGTGATGACAATAACAACTCAGCAACAACTACAGGACTAAGTCTGCTTAAGCAAAACACACTGGAGATATGGGGTTGGGTCAGGTGTAGAAGAAACATTATTCAGTCACAGCCACAACATTAATAAATAAAAACATTAACAATATTATTAGCAACAATAACAGTATAAACAGTAACAGTGTTGACCTCATCAAAAACTAAACAAGCCAATGAGAATTTTATGTGACCATTTGACTCGATAAAAATACCAACCAAATCTCCTCAAATCCCTCCCTTCTGCTTTGGGAAAGGAAAGGACACATAGGATAAGAGAAAGCTACATTTCTAAACAGATAGAATGATCATGGCTGTAGAGAGTATATTTGATTGCATCAACCCCAGTACTTAACTGATTATTTATTTTATTGGCCCTGAAAGGATGAAAGATGAAGCAGAGTTTGTAGAGATTTGAATCTAATATATAAATAATGTAAACAATATAAGCAACAGCAACAACAAAGAAGACCTCTGTCAGACTATTTCAAATGTTAGAAAAGACAGCCAAATTTCTCTTAAATCAAGCTCTACTATCTTAACAAGGAAGGACATATAATTTAGTTCTCAACATGCCTCAAAAGATGTGATAGTCATGGATGGAGTGCTTCTGATTATAAGTCTACTGAGTCAGTACTGACCTGGAGCTATACAATAACAAATTGACAACTATTGAACCAATGAAAGATCCACTACATGGTTGCCTGATATAAAAAAAGATAGCAGACAACATCTCTCTTTGAAAATGGTAACTTTGGTGTGTTAATCAACTGCATCCACCCCTAAATATATACAACAAGCTTCTGTCCAAGCCTGAAAAGCTGAAGACACTTGCTCAAGATATCATACAGTGGCACTGAACTGAAGACCATATGGCTGCAAAGAAAACTCCTTAACCACACAGCTATGCCTGTACCTATAGATTCAGGTTGTCATACTGCACTTCATGTGAGTAATCATTGCATATCAGTGTTCAATATGGTAGTCAGTGTAACTAGAGCAATAGATTTGTGTATTACATTTAGCCATTTGCTCAACTTATATACTACAGGTCAATTCATTCACAGCTGACCTGGAACTACAAACACCACCACCACTCCACAAACCATAAGCTGTATCACATCTTCCAACCACCACAACCAGCACCATCAACACCATTACCACCCCAATCATCACATCTACTCCCAATACTTCCTCTAACACCACCCCTCATAAATAAAACGGGATGTCTGAGTAGATATGTCAGCTTACCTATTTATGCACTGTGAGTTCAAATCTAGTAATTTTAATGTGCTTCTAGATGGAATAGTTTATTTTACAATCCTTCAGTCAATTTAGCTGTCAAGAATAATAAATTAGTACTTGAGGCAAAAATCAACATTTCATCAGACTGTATCATTCTACAAAACTACAGCCAAGAAACTTTAGCTCTCAACTTCTCTTTGGTCCTAGCTTTTTATAGATATTGTGAGAAGATATATATACAGCATTTCTCTAAGTAGCAGACTGAACTATATTACTGTGAAACAACTTATACTATTGATGAATGTTTGTTAGCCTACTCTGCTAAAATGCACATGCTACCAGGACAATTACTTTTGACAGACTTGTGCATTTATTGACAGAGAAATGAGAGAGAGAGAGGTGAGGAGATGTCCTTCAATTTCATGAACACTTGGATAAGCTTCAGCAGTGGTGAATGGATAAAGGTATTGAACCACCACTAACTCTAGGATCAGACATTTCATTGTTTTTAGAGGTGACAGTTGAGTCTATTTATCCAAATCAAGAATTCTGGAAAAGTACATCGTAAAAGACTGGTGCCCTGTCCAGAATAAGAGGGCACTTCATTTTCATCTGTAAATCACTACAGAAACCAGCATTAAGTACCAGCCTTAGAGGCCTCTGTACTTCACAAAGGAGTTTATTTACCAAGTACTAATACTCATTTTTCTACTTCACAAGAATTCCCTTTGATGCAGAAGACATATACAAGTATCCATGATTAGAGATCCATGTTCCGTTGAAATCAAGTTCAATAACCAGCTTGTCCCCATCCAGCCATCACTACCAACATCCCACAGAAACATTCTCCAACTCAGCTCAGGATTGATCAAATTTTCAAGACAACTTTGGGTTACTAATCTTCACTGGCACAAATTTTTTTATAGTCAAGCAAGATATCTACACAAGAGTCATAGGTTGAATATGGCATCAACTGTTGCACACCATTCTTCATACACAGTTTATATTAAAGGATAGGCCAGGGATAGTCTCTAGTTACTTTTCACAAAATCCATAGGGTCATTTGAACTCTGTGCTGATAATGAAACGCTTGTCTGTTACATATGCTTTGTTTAAAACTAACCTATATGTACAATGTCCACCTGATCTTACACAGCTTGCTACATCTATGGCTTATGTTACAGGTAAATTGTCAGAGTATAGTGATGATCTGAACTGTATCTCTACATCAGAGATTTCCAAATTATGTTACAACACTTTAGCATGTCACTAATAATCTTTAGGCATGTCAAAGTAAGTCACAAAAGTAAGTCAGCTTTTAGGAATTTTTATCTGTGAAATTCAATTGAAATCTGAAACAATGCATACAATTAGACTTATAATGGTGACGCATGATGTGATATTTAATCACTAATAAAATTATTCTGTCATGAAATTTTTTTTTTAAAAAGCACATCAATGGAAAAAGTTTCAAAAGCTCTGCTCTACATGATGCCTATTACACAACTAGGTGAATAGGACCAGCAAGAGTTAAGTGACTTTGTCATAGCAACAGCTCAGCACCTACATTTCAGTTACCTCCCACAAACACAAATACCCACTTTTATTCACTTCACTGTTTCTATTCACCTGCCTTCTGTCATACACCCACACCTGTCTCCTTTACTTCTACCACACCACCACTCTTTCTTTCTCTCTCTCTCTCTCTTTCTCTTACACACACACACCAATTGTTTTAATCACCCTACTTGTTTTATTCTTATGCTACTTCTGTCTTTACTACTATTCACCATCTGTCATCATACCAGTCCAGGGACACTCAATGTAGTTGCTCAGTCTGCTTAATGCAGCAACCTTACCTCTCTCAAATAACACACTGTCTTAAAAAAGAGAAGAACATATTGCATAATAGTTATACAATGTTTGAAAATAAAAGCAGAATGATCATGGCTGAAATACCCTTTCTTTTATCATAGAGGAGGGCTGAACTGGAGCTTAATGCCAACACCACTATTACAGCCACCAGTACTAGCAATACCGTCACCACCACCACCACTACTATTATAAGCACAATCATCACCACCAGCAGTGCAACTACTGCCAAAACCATGTTCTTATCTTCAAACCTCTCACAGCAAGTTTGAGCTTGACATAATTCCATCCTTGTGGTTTTCTTTCTTGATAGAGAATTGCTGTTGTTGTCTCCAACTCATAATCTCTACTTAACCAACTTTTTCTTTCTTGCAAACTCAAAGTTTCCTGGCAACTAATAGCAACAAAGGATAAACATTCTCAGTGCACTGCAACATGTCATTTAGCCCCAAGTCAGTCTTAACTGGACAGACTTATTCCAACCATGACTATTTCATCTTATATTTTCACTGAGTCATTTTTAATGGTGTGTCTGAGGGAGATCTGACTGTTGTTTCTAGCATGTCAAGCGACTACTTAGAGGCTCCTTTTATCACAGTTTACTGAAATGTGAAAGCATTTTGTTCCTCAGTTAGAGAGGTTATCATGTTTAAGTAAACCTCAGTTACCAGCACATGATTGCAGACCCAGCACTCATTATGTCATAACAACAATCACAGCTGATTGAGTTGACAGAGAATATGAAGCCTTATCTTCCAAAGAGACTCAACAGTATATTACCTATTACAGATACTGGCACTGTTGCCATGCTAAAGAAACTTAACTTTCTGTGCTCTACTTCACTTACATGTCAATAGTTACTATGGAGAAGTACACGTCATTGATGTACTCTAAGAACCTACCTAGCTGTTGATGTGGATTATCCACAGATCAGCCCAGTTCAGACCTATGATCAAAGATGTTCCAGCTATGACTGTCCTAGTTTACTTTTCTGTACATGACTATACAATCCGATGTGCCCTTCATATTTTATGATAGGTTAGGATCAACCAGTACATCAGTCCAGGGCCCAGAGAGCCAAAGAGATGGACTGTAACAATCTACTGGAACTTTCTCTGAAAATCAATTGAATTTTGAGAGGACCCCACCCCATCCCAGGGCTTAAAAGCAGGTTTATTCTACCCTACTAAATTTTTCTAAGAAGCTTAGAGTATGATTTACGGCAGATTTGGTTGATAATTTCAGTAGATCAAGTGACCATGTAGATACTTTGTTTGCCAATCCTAGGTGTAGTGGAAATGTATGCGGGAAGGATACAGAGTGATGAACAAGACATAGTCTATGAGATGTAGTGCTAAGGTTTGTTGCATGGGTATCACATAAGAGTTTGACCATGGTGTGAGGTGTATAATGTAATGCAGTCACATTCACTTCCTCAGCCTTTCCTGCCATCAGCCTCAGTTCTGAAACCTGGGTGTTAACACTTTTATATTCTCTCTCTATCTTTGTAAAGAAGGACAAATATCCAGGACATTAGATTATTTCACCCCTCATAACATATCAAATCAGGGAACTCTTCTATAAATTTTTTTTTTTTTTGATACTGAACATCTCTAGTTTCTTCAGATTCTGAATGTTACCATATAGTCATCATCATCATCATTTAACATCCATTTTATATGCTGGCATGGATTGGATGGTTTGACCAGAGCTGGTAAAGCCAGAGGCCACACCAGGTTCGATTGTCTGTTCTGGCATGGTTTCTATGGGTGGATGCCTTTGTAATGCCAACCACTCCACAGAGTGTGGTACCAGCATCAGTGCTTTTAATGTGACACCAGCATCAGTATCACTTCTGCTGTGGTGGATGGGTCTTCTTGAGTACAGTGAGGTGCTAGATATCTTGGTCCTTTGTCTTTCCTTTTGTAAACCTCAGTGTCTTGAGATTGGCCTTAGAATGAGTAAGGTTTAGAATGGCAGTCAGTGTATGCTATGACAAGTATAATGTCTTCACAAACAGACAGGAATTATTAGGGATGAAATGTGACAGTTAGGTACATCATGTAAACATTCAATATCAGGATCTACATTTGTATGAGAATAAATAAACTGACAAATTACTTTACATACATCTTTGTTTATTTGTTAACTATCTAAGAATATTTAAAAACATCAAAAACTTAAATGTTTACAAAACCTTGAAGTATACATAGATGTCATGGCTTAACTCTGGTTTCATAGCATTATACATAAATTTCAACTTGTGTTTAAGAACTTTATAATCCATTGGATTATAGCAATGAATAATTCATTCTCATGTAATATATTTTGGATGTGTAAGCTTGGTGAATTCTTTTTCTTTCTTATAAGTAACTCCTAGTAGAATTTGATTTAAAGACAGCAAACTAATGAAACAATCGTCAACTATATAATGTTTTACATTTGATCAAGGTACTTACTTATAGTTAAGTGACCTTTTCCTATAGTATCTAATTCCAGAAGTTATACTGATTTCAGTGTTCAGCTACTTTTACTAGGGATACCTGTTCACAGACAGGTGGACTGGATACAGCAGTGAATTATACTTAGTCATGAGAGTTATTACAAGGAATTCAGAGATAGATGACAAGGCTATATTGTACTACAGAATATACCCTAGCACTATATCTCATACACTATGTCTTGTTCATCACTCTGTATCCTTTCCTCATACATTTCCACTACACCTAGGATTGACAAACAAAGTATCTACTTGGTCACTTGATCTACTGAAATTATCAACCAAATATACTGAAAGATTTTTAGCCAACTGCTTTTTTTGTCCATCAAGATATTGTATATAAAGACAGTGCTTACATCTGTTGAATACATTCAGTGCTGACTGAAAATCTAGTTATATTCTGTAGTACAGTAGAGCCTTGAAAGAACAAAACACTTTTAGCATACCTCTAATTTGTTGATTTCAAATTTTTGGCACAAGGTCAATTGTGAGAGGGAGAGGGTGATTAGATCAACCCCAGAGATCAACTGGTACTTATTTTATTGATCCCTAAAGGATGAAAGGTAATGTCAACCTTGGTGGAATTTGAACTCAGAACATAAAGACATACAAAATGCTGCTAAGCATTTTGCACAGCATGCTAACGATTCTGCTAGCTTGCTACCTTTCACCACTACTTTATTAATTGAAGTAAATGTGAAGAATAGTGTTCTATTTAAAAATTGGTCTATCCAGTTTACTAAATCCCTTAATAACTGTGAATTTATAAGCAGAGTCTTTATGGTCAGTTAAGGAGGATACTTGATCACTGATGGAATTTGGTACTTGGGTGATCTCTGTTTTTCCATCCACAAAGATGTATATAAAGAAAAAAGTCTTTATATCCATCTATATAAACTGTGCTGCTAAAGACAGGCAGGCAGAAGACAGAAGACAGATATTAAAGAGCATGTGATAGCAATTCAGTTAGAACTCCATATGCTTATTATAGTCTGAAACATGCTTATGCATTCATACACACACACACACATGTACAGGCATGGATAGGCACCTCAAGTAAGTGTCTTCTATAAAAGCCCAGGGTCAACCAAACCCCAGGGTATAGATTTAGTACACTGAAACTGAAAGAAGTCCACCAGGCCAGTCACATTTGTCTGTCCTCTCCACTTCATCAGTTAAGACTTTCCATTTTACCTTTGGGCCAGCCTACTATGTTTGTCTGAAAGTCGAAAGACCCTTTCTGTTATCTATTTATGTTGTAACTGTACAATCATTTTCCTTACATTGTATAGCCAAAAGGCCTTTGTCCATTGTATATGCACAATTTTTTTTCTGTTGCATTTGCACTATCATTTCATCATGTTACATTCATCTCATACTCTCTCTGTTATTTATTTATTTGTAAATGTACAATTATTTCCCTTCTGTTGTATAGCCAAAAGGTGTTCATCTGTTGTATGTGTATAATTCTAGCTTTCTTGTTTTTGTTTTCATTCTTGTATACGTTCATTTGCTTTTCCCAGAAGCTTAATGCTTTTAGCTTAAGTTTCTGGCACTTGTTGAATTTGAGTGATCTCAGTGGTACAAAAGTGTGAAACTGCTAGGACTTTCCGGACACTGACTGACAAGGAAATCAGCTGCAAATGGTCCATGTATCTTGTTTTTGTCCTGTTTATTGTTTGTTGTTATTGCCTATTTTTCTGCATGTTGTGTTTTGTTGGATTTCCACTCATTGTGTTATTTCTGTCCTACTCTTGAATTATATATATATATATATATATATATAT
>NC_068983.1:88506688-88507081 GCF_001194135.2 Octopus bimaculoides
AACACACCCAACCCCAAAATACTTCCATACATCTCCACCCACAACCCCAAAAACATCGAAGCATACACCACAATCCAACAAAACCTCCCCTTACTCACCACAGACCCGAAAATGAACAATGTCATCAATACACACAAAGTCCTTAAATGCAAAAGGCAACACAAATCTTTGAAAAAACTCTTAACCAATGCCAAACTACATACACTATTTCCACCCCCATCAGTTAAAAAATGTGCACGCCCTAATTGTGGTACCTGCCCCTACCTACTTGAAGGCTCTGAATTTACCTTCAAACGAGGAACAAAGTTTAAAATCAAAACCAATTTCTTTTGTTCCTCTGGAAACCTCATTTATGTCCTCACATGCGCAGGTTACCAACACTTCTATATCGGA
>NC_068983.1:88507726-88509029 GCF_001194135.2 Octopus bimaculoides
TCTTTTTTTTTTCAGTGTTTTAATCCAAAATGGAAATGAATACCAATTTTTCCATGTGATGGGCTTAAATAGTTGTGATTTTTGTTAACATGGAACCAATGGTAGCCTTAATACACAAAGAATCTTTATCTACCAGTGCAGTATCGAGCACTCATTCTCATTGTTTGATATTTATGTATAAGTATGTATGTATGTCACTCAGTCATTTCACATGCTAGAAATAGCAGGGTTCATATGGGTATGTTGTAAGGCCTATAGCATATCAAAAACAGCTATGTCAACCAATTCATCTCGTTTTTCTTCTTTTTTTCAAATTATGCCCATATATTTTATGTTTTACTTATTTCAGTCATTGGGCTGTGACCATGCTGGGGCACCACCTTTTAGTTGAATAAATGGACCTCAGTACCTATATTTTTTAAAGACTGGCACTTATTCCATCATTTACTTTATACTAAACTGCAAAAGTATGGGGACATAAACTAACACCAGTTGTCAAGCAGTGGTGGCAGACAAACACACATACATACTGTTATACTTGGGGAGTCATATTTTGCCACAGCTTTATTATTACTATTTTTGTTTCTTTGCCAAAGATCTTTCATCACATATCCTGTTTCCTCTTCAATGACTCTTTATCCCACATATCTCATCTTCTTTTGCTTTATCCATGAAAGAGCATTGACAAAGAAACAATAACAATAAAGCTGAAGTAAAGACCAAGCATTAAGCAAATATGGCCATCTCCAAGTATAACAATATTTATTTCAACACACAATTTCACATCAAGAATCTTGCAAGACAATTACATAAATGTGTGTGTGTGTGTGTGTGTATATATATATATATATTTGTATATTTAGATCTCTACCAAATATTTGGTAAAAATATTGTATCTGTTATCAACGTAGCAAAATTCTCACATGAAAAGTTGTTTATAAGACAATTTTGTGTGCATATCAATTTAAATAAGAGTCATAACGCAATCCATAGTAAAAACTTGTTTAATAATCTATGCACATTTCAATGCAATATCCCGACTCACTCTTGTCTGAGATATGAATATGGAGTCTTGCATCTCTTCAGGGTCAAGTTACATTAATTCACAGCAGACAGCAAACAACAGACAACATTAATAGTTGTCTGTTGTTTGTTGTCTGCTGTGAATTAATGTAACTTGACCCTGAAGAGATGCAAGACCCCCATATTCTTATCTCTGACAAGAGTGAGTCGGGATATTGCATTGAAATATGCATAGGTTATTAAACAAGTTTTTACTATGGATTGCGTTATGGCTCTTATT
>NC_068983.1:88509039-88509820 GCF_001194135.2 Octopus bimaculoides
TATATATATATATATATATATATATATATATATATATATATACAAATGTCACTAAAAGCAACTAGGGTATTAGGAAACACCTATATTGCTAGAAATAAGAACTAAACCACTCTAATGTTGTAGTTAATGCACATGAATGAAAACAGATACACTAACTGGGACATTAATTGTCCAAAAAGTGCCAATCGAGAATTCCTGATACTGACATGTCAATTTCAGCAATTTCTGTTGCCTCATCAGTTAAGACAACTCGATTTCGGCTCTTCCCGGATTTGCTTCACCATGGACGATTATGGTTTCTGTTAGTGTGTTTTCATGCATGTGTATTAACTACAGCATTAGAGTGGTGTAGCTCTTATTGCTAGCAATGTAGGTGTTTCCTAATACCCTAGTCACATTTAGTAACATTTATAACTCTCCTTTTTGGTGAAATATTGCAAACTGCTATTTATATTAATTTTATGTTTACACATTAGTGAATCACTAAATCATCCAATTATTTGGATGACAGAAACATATATACTAATGGCAAAGCGAGTCCAGAAAGAATTGAAGTCAAGCTGTCTTAACTGATGAAGCAACAGAAGTTGCCAAAACTGACATGTCAGTATTAGGAATTCTCAGTTGGCACTTTTGGGACAATTGTGCTTCCTGTTAGTGTGTGTTTTCATTCATGTGCATTAACTACAGCATTAGAGCAGTTTAGCTCTTATTTCTAGCAACATACATGTTTCCTAACACCCTAGTTGCATTTAGTGACATTTGTAATTCTCCTTTTTAG
>NC_068983.1:88509830-88518464 GCF_001194135.2 Octopus bimaculoides
ATATATATATATATATATATATAATCAGAATTTAACATCCATTTTCCATGCTGGCTGGATGCTCTTCCTATCACCAACAACATTATTGAGTGGGCTGAGCACATTTTACGTGGTACCAGCACAAGTGAAGTCTGTTTTTTGGCATGATCTTTACGACTGGATGCCCTTCTTAATGCCAACCACTTTACAATGTGGATTGGATGCTTTTTATGTGACACCAGCACTGGCAGAGTCACCAAGTGACTTGCAAGACACAGATTCTTTGAGAGGAAGAGAACACTGGAGATGGTTTTGTGCCGAGTGATGAGAGAGGGACAGAAACAGGTGTCTTACTGTAGAGGAGATACATCGTTACCCCAGTTAGAGGAAAAGAGAGATCAATCAAGAATGAGAGAGGCATACTCTCAAGGTACGGGGATGAGAATGCAAATTGGATGTTAGAGCATTGCTCAGGGTATATGAGTAGGGAGTTCACGTGAATGCAAAGAGTGGGGAAGGGGGAAGAATACAGTGACTGGTGAAACCTGGGTATATGGAAAGGGACGTGGGTAGAATACACGACACTTCCAGTACTCAGGTGCGTCTTTTCAAGAACCTCATATCGCCAGACATCTCAGTCCATTGTCATCCTCTCTGTGAGGCCCAACATCTTGAGATCGGTCCTCATTACTTCATCCCATATCTTCCTGGGTCTTCTTCTTTCACGGCTGCCATCTTCTTTAAGCAATCGTACTCGTCTCTCTTCTGGTCGTCTTTACTGTATCCATCCATTTGACACTGCATTAACATTTCATCAAAGACTTCCTCTCCAGAACCTCTCTTAATCATCCTCCCTGAATTTTTCTTTCTCCCAATCATTTCATTACTACATAGCCCCCAATCATACATGCCGTTAAAAAAAAAAAGATCACGTCACTTTTCTTTTAAAATTAATACAAAAATAATTACATACTAACACGCTCGTTCATTTATAATTATTTATACGTTTTAAATCCTTCATCATTCCGTCAATATTTTATTCTGAATACGTTTATTGTTACCCTTAGCAACACAATAATCATGGCGTCTTTAAAGTTTCGTTTGTGTCCTATGAATACAATACGATGTAGTTTAAATATCCACTGCTGTTGCTCGTCCTTTTACTGTTTTATGCCCTTTTACGGAAGCCTCAGACTGAATTATTAACCGCGTGGTGAGACATCACAAACTTTGCTTTCTCTCAGACAGTTTACGTTTCTTAAGGTTTGTTACGGAAAGTTCCAGGTTCCAATCTGAGTCTGACAATGTAGTAGGAGTTGATGTTGGAATTTATAGAGTAATCTGTGTGTGTGTGTGTGTTTGCGCGCAAAGTGAATTGTATGTGCCTTCGTGCTTTGGGTGCTACACAATATTTAGTGAATGTAAACTTTCAAACAGAAGAATAAATTATTTCTCTATATTCATGTCCTTGTCATATGGGTGACGCTACCTTTTGTGAGTGAGTGTGTGATTGAAGACAATGTGCATAAACAAAACACAATTGACTAAGTTCTACAAGGAAATAATGCAGAGTGCAACGTTTCTCTTCTTTAAAGTTCTTCTCCAGAGCAGGAATCCGTTTAGAACGTTTGTCCTTATTTTCTTTCACCCTACAATAAATATGTACTTCTTCAATTGTTGTTTCTAATTGCAAAACTTGCCAACAAAAAATATCAGTTCTAGTGATTATTAATATTTATCGATTACTGAGATCGATTTAATCGACTAGTATTATCTCATTAATTTGTGGTCTTGTTCCTATATTAAAAATCAATTTTCAATAAGGGTAGTGGATTGCCAGAATCGTTAAATATTTACTTAAGGCTATTTCTGTTCGGAGTTCAAATCCCACCGAGAACACCTTTCCTGTTCGTTCTTCCTGTATTGATAAAATAATGAATAAGTTAAAAACTAGTGTCGATGTAACCAACTATATCTTCACATACCCACCTTTCTGCGAAACTTAGTACCGGTGTGCAGTTTCAATCACATGCTTAAAATTGTAGAAGAATCTATTGAAATATTACACATATTCCAAATAAGGTTTTAAAAAAATGGAACAGCAAGAAACACGAAAATATTTAAAAATGAGAGTAAACTCCTTAACAAATACTTACGTTGGTTGTGATAATATCACACATTATCTCAATTCTTGATCGGGCTTTTTATACAGATTCTTGTTGAAAAAATACTCTTCATAAACAGAATGAAAAATTATTACTGTTTACATAGCCCAAAGGAGACATGCTTGGGGACGAATTGATAAGGCATCTGCCTACCGACTGAGGGTTTAACAATTCATTTAGACATCTGCAGTGTCTTATTCCATTAAACTGGATATTACGGGTTACACAATTACCTCTACAACGAGTCCATTTAGCTGTACCTTGGTGTCATACTGAAAGAAAAAAAAAAATTGCAACTAGTAAATACAAAACGATTAATAGTCGATCCAATTGAAATAGCACGGAAGACGCTCGAACAATTCGATGGTTTAAATATTTGGAAAGAACAATAACAGAAGCGGGGAAATCCAAGAAACACTTAAAATGTTGAATTATAGCAGCTACAGCGAATTTAGTTCGGGGAACTAAAAAGACTACAATAACAAGAGGAAATTACATTTTGTTTTAAGCTCAACAGTAATTTCATCTGCACTTTATTGGTGCAACTCCTAAATGTTGGATGCTAAAAACAGGAAATAAGTACTATAAAAAGATGTTTTGTGTTCAATTTCAAGAACATTAGGCCAATGAGAGCGTTAGGAAAGAAACTAAAATGGTTATGCTCTGTGAAACTCTTTTTGTCAGTTGTGAAAAAGTTAAAAATGAAATAGTTTGATCTAACAACACGACACCATGAGAATCTATGTGCAATGGATATGATTTCTCGCGGGGTGAGGAGCAGAGGGAGAAACCTAAAAAAGGAGCAGCGAGACCGCGAAGTGAGTAGTTAAGCTACATCAAAAAAGCAAACGAACGGAAATGTTTGAAAACATGTAATTGACTGGTGACCAGAAAAGATGAAGAGAGAAGTTGCATATATTTCTGTGTACCTACACCATCTCAGTTATGAAATTTCGTAAAGGAATACAGCTTATTACTTTAAAAAACAACGAAAACCTGAATAATTGATTAATTCAAAATTTGTTTCAATACTTTAGTTTAAAATGTAGTCATGTATTGATTTGGAGACGCTTATGTAGTCTTCACATCGTTTTCTCTTGAACCAAAAGAATGACAAAACAAATAGCCTCTTCTAAGAGCTGGTCCTCCCATACTTTAACCATTCTACTACTTCGTCTACTCGAAACAAATTCTTCTTAAATCATGAACTAGTTATTTTTTTAGACACACCTTCGCAGTTCCAGCCCTACATAACTACATACAAATATAATACAAAATAAAAAGGCGAAGAGGAGCACGAGCAGTTAGGGAACCACTAGATGGTTGTTCAACCTACTTAAGATAACAGCCAAAATTTCCTCAAAACACTTCCTGTCGACTTCTAAAAAGACTCACTGGATAATCGAGTCGCAGGTGCACAGTACTTGGATACAAACAGAACTGTTACGACTAGGATAACTTTAATATTTCTGCATGATCAGAGCCTACGGTGGAGCTTGAAAGTTGCATCTATCAAACTCACTGCATTCAACAAGCCACACCAAAGGACACTAAATATAAGTCTAACATAGTACTAACGTCAAAAATGTTGCGAATCAACGGAGGAGCCTTCACTTGGAAACAATAAACTTAATTCAATTTAAGCAAATAATATTACAACAATATAACCTGTTGGAAATAACAGCCAAAATCTCCCTCAAATTCTATATTACAAACTTTAAAAAGAAAGACACATTAAAAAAATGTAGTCTTGGATGTCAGTCAGTATGATAACAGCTGGAATATCTTTAACTACAGGTTTGCTAAATCAGTGCTTAATAAGACAGCAACCATTAGAGCCGGACTGAGTTCCCTTCGCCTATTTCTGCTGCAGCCTCCACCATAATCCTAGAGGATCAGGTTGAGCTAAGTGGTTGGATTTTCTTACTGCAATATATGCACTCCGTGGTGAAGCACACTGTTTGGCTCCCAATGTTACAGAAGCATGGAGTATCAATATATGAAGTGCTGGATCTGTGGTACCTGTTTATAGATGCTTTGAATGACGCCCAGTTATTCGACAAACTACCAATATGTTACAGTTAGAGCTTCAGAGGACTTTATTATCCAAGGGAGATAATTAAAGACTATTAAAAGTTGCTTCCCCTCTTTTAGGAATGTTTTGTTTTTGTTTTTTATTCGGTATTCTAAAAATTCTATACCCATTTTGATTTAAAATAATAAAAAGATGGTATATTTTTGACACATAATATCTTAACTTATCAACACCATCTTATGTTATTGAACACAACATTGGTGACCCTATCAGTTATATATTATTAACCTGTCCGCTTCTAAAATCAGAAGCAAACTGTAAGACGAATTGGATTAAAAACTGTGTGCATCATCTATTCCCTTTCTTTTCACCAGTATATTTTCTTCTTCTCCGAAATGTCCCACGACATTAAAAAAAGGAAAAAAACAGTCTGGAGACTAGACTATTGATAATATTTCCATTATTTCACACAACTGAATATTCATATTTCTGCATTGAACAGAATGTACAAGATTTAACATTTCTCTTTATAGAGTAGTGAGGTTTATAGAGGGTTCTGAAGTTTATAAAATTTATACCAGTATTATACTGTGTCAAAGTGGATAGATGACAAACAGTGACTGGAGAAAAAATACCCAGGTACACCTAGTACATGAAAAGTTAATTGTAAAGTGTGGGTTGACATACATGTTGTACTGAGCCCTAAAATTGCAGTTGATTAAAATACACCTTTAGTAAGAAGAGCAATTCATTGTATCAATGATTAATTCTAGTCCAGATGGGTATGAATGACAATCCCAGAAACAACTATATTACACCACTTCAACAGATGATTTTTGAATTATAGAAGAGTAGTGGATGTCAAAGATAGATGAAATGCTTTGTAGCATTCAGTGATGTTTCATTCTGAGATCAAATTCCACCAAGACTAACTGTGCTTTTCATTTTCTGAGGTTTATAAAATAAGTACCAATAACATACCTGGTAGTGAATCTGTTGACTTCCCTCATCACCATGCTTTTATCCCTAATTCATAATTATGAAATCATTATTTGTGTTTATAAATTCTATATAGTCAAACACTAGAATGAATATATTTGAATAATGATATGAATCATATTTAATATGAGGGTAAACCACTTTAAATATAGTGTATCTCATACGATTCTCAATAGAACCAAACATTGTAACTTTGTGCCTGAACTATTCATGCATTTGGCAAATAGCTGTTGCAAGTGCTTTATATTACATGCTTATACATATAAAATGTTATAGATATTATAGCAGGTAGAAAGGCTGAGCAAATTTTTCAGTTATTGACTCTGATGTTATCTGAATATCATTTCTGAGGAGCTACATCTATAGGCTGCACATACAGATTTTGTTAGATATCTCCATGCCATCTCTGAAAAACAACGACATCAACAAATATATGATGAAGTGGCAGAGTAGCAGACAAAATGCTTTGTAGTATTTGGTCAAGGTTCAAACCACAGTGGGGTTAATTTTGCCCTTTATCGTTCTGAAATTGATAAAATAAATACAAATCAGAAATTGTAATCAATTTGACTATTCTTTTAACATTTGTGGCCTTGGGACTAAATAGTCTTTTTTTTTTTTTTTCTTTTATAGCTTTAGTATTTCAGTTGAAAATGAGAAATTGGAATGTATATGTCCTTTCCTAAAAATTATTTGGTGTTTTTAAGTAAAGTTGGTGTGTTATTCTAAAATCACATTTAATTGCTTTTTTTCAGGCAAACTGGTCTAATAAGTAAAATGAATAACGATATTATTGATTTACTTGAAAGTGTGAAAGTTGCTAAAGCTGAAATAGAAAGAATAGAAAAAGAAAATGTCAATATCAACCAGTTTTTTCCATCGATACCTCACAACTTTGAAAAATATTCAACTGGAGAAACAAGTTATTGGCCTGAACTGATGAGCTCAGTGTCTTGTGCAAAATCCAAGAAAGGAAAATGTTCAGCAAAAACATTCAGCTGTGACATGAATTTGCATAAAAATGCAAATGCTTTATTAATGAATACAACATCTCCAGATAAAAAAGAAGAAAATGAAGATGAAAATACAGAAGAACAAAAAGCAGAAGAGATAACAGAGCAGTCATTAAATGACACTGCACTACAGATTGTATCTGAAGATAAAGAGGAATCTGAAGATGCTCCTGTGTTCACATCTCTGCAAGAAGCTCAAACCCAAAATGTAAATATCATTTAAATGTGTCATACTATGCTATGTCCTAGGAGAAGTAGGTTATACATGTGTGTGTGTGTGTGTGTGTGTCAGAGTAGTATAGTTTTCATGGAATTTGTCTGATATCTATAAATGTTTTATTTCTTTTAAAGCTATAACGATGCAAGTTATAATAATACAGGTCAGTGGTTAGTACTTTTACTTAATATTTCAATATTTCAAGGTTAAGACCCCTTCTTAAGGAAATCTTTGAAGAAAAGATGTTCTATAATGTGTGTGTATGGATTGTTTATGTTGCTGTTGTAGTCAATCAGATGTGTGCAGTTTGAATCAGCTGTGTGCAGTTATTAAAATGTGGATTACACTTGTTGAGTAAAATAAGGTTTTTTTATTCTCAAGTTCTCTGAGTTTTCTTTTTTTTTTTTTTTTTTTTTTTTTTGAGTCCTGGATGTCTTGGGTGTGACATTTTCTATAGGTGTTTTTTTTTTTTAATGAAAGAAGCATAGCAGCCTGGTGGTACTTCTGGTGTAGAATTCATCACATTTACTACATATAATTTTTATACACCACATAAGACCACACATATATATCTTCATCTTTGATCAGGCAATTGGGTAATGTACATAAGGTGTGGTTTTGTTTTGGCAGTTTTTAGTCACATCCCCACTCAGGGATGGTCTGGAATGTACCAGTTGTATATTCAACCACTGCTCCCACCTCCCAACAGACTGCATGGTGGATTGAAGCAGTTGTTTTTTAATTGAAATATGGCAGTTTCAAAAATACTTATTATCCATGGATGTGTAGCTTTTGCTAGATGGTCTGGTGATGTCCTATCATTTAATGACAGAGTATGGATAGACATTCTCCAACTGAACTTTTCAGAATTATATGATTTTGGTGCTTTTGCTTCCTACCTTGGAGCATATACTCTGTATCTTGTGAATCTCATTTCTAATGTAGGCCATCTTAGTTCTGATGGGCAAGGATGAATTATAGCATACAGATAGGCCTTTGCATGCTGCTCTTCTGTAAAAGTTAGTGGAGATGGATCCATTTTCTGTGACTTTGAGTTTAAAATCATGCAGAGATAAAAAAACAAAAAAAAACAGTGTAATTGGGGGGTTTCACTTCAAATTTTATATGTTCATTGATGTTGTAGATGTGTTTATGAAATATAGATATTAAAATGAACAAGACAAGAAATAAATTGAAAGTAAAAAGAAGGTAAGGAACATGTCTACATTAGTGCATCTTCCTCCTCATTCAAACTCCAATGGTATAATCATAGATCTACATTTAGAAACAAAGAAGAGGCTAATAATATATCTCTTGCTAAATTCATACATTTTCTCATAGATAAAAATATTGAATGTAAGACTGATTGATCTATTGTATGTAATATACAACCCTAATAGTAGACTTTGTGTATCAGAAGCATTCCACATTTATAAAATTAGTAAAACTAAATTAATTATGATTTATCAACATGATGAACTAATTATAAGATGCCAACAATTTAAATACAAATCTTTTCTATACTATAAGCATACATAACATTACACTTATCATTATAACTATAATTAGTAAACTACAACTCTAGTTTTAATACTCGGTATATATTTAATAACCATATCATTATATCTTAATGAAAATCTTTCATACCTTGACCTACCACAGTTTAACTTTACTAATTTAATAATTATATTTAAATTTAAACACTCCAATACGTTTTGAAAATTCATATTTTTTAAATGAAATTCTTCTATTTGTTGAAGATTACATCTACAGTCTATAAAACACTAAATATTTTTCCGTATCAGTAAACTTATAATTCTATTTTCATAGCACCACTCTCTATATCTGTATCTTCTTAATTTTGAATAGTTTTCTTCTTATACCTAGGTATTTACACCTTGAGTAACATATATTGATTATTATCTTTAGTATACTCTTTTACTTGTTTCAGTAATTTGATTGCAGCCATGCTGGAGCACTGCCTTTAGTCGAGCAAATCGATCCCAGGACTTATTCTCTATAAGCCTAGTACCATGCATGCATGGTTTCAATAATGACTAAGTCAAAATGGTTTTTTATATTCTTCCTTCTCACTGGGATTGTTTAAATGTAGTTACAACAGTAATATGTCCTTCTACTGAAATGAAATTTCAGTAAATTTTCTGTATCTTGGTGCAGCTGAAGATTGCTCTGCATTTTACATTTAATGTAATGCTCGCATTGCTT
>NC_068983.1:88518474-88521295 GCF_001194135.2 Octopus bimaculoides
TATAAATATATATATATACACATATACATATATACATATGTAAATATATATATATATAAATATAGATATATACATAAATATATATACATATATATATATATATATATATATATATACATGTATATACATATCCTCATCATCATCATTTAACATCCACTTTCCATGCTGGCATGGGTTAGATGGTTTGACTGAGGACTGGTAAGCCAGATGGCTGCACCAGGCTCCAATCTGATCTAGCAGAGTTTCTACAGCTGGATACCCTTCCTAACGCCAACCACTCCGAGATTGTAGTGGGTGCTTTTACATGCACCTGCACGAGGGTAGATCAGGAGGTACTGGCAACAGTCACCCTCAAATGGTGTTCTTTATGTGCTACCTGCACAGTAGCCAGTCCAGCAGCACTGACAACAACCTTGCTCGAATGTTGTTTTTCACGTGCCACCAGCACAAGTGCCAGTAAGGTGACGCTGATAATGATCACGCTTCAATGGTGCTTTTTATGTGCCACCAGCATGGGAGCCAGTCATCATCATCATTATCATCATTGTTTAGCATCCGCTTTCCATACTGGCATGGGTTGGACTGTTTGACTGGGGACTAGTGAGCCTGATGGTTGCACCAGGCTCCAATCTGATCTGGCAGAGTTTCTGCAGCTGGATGCCCTTCCTAATGCCAACCACTCCAAGAGTGTAGTGGGTGCTTTTATGTGCCACCGGCATGAGGGCCAGTCAGGCGGTACTAGCAACAGCCACGCTCAAATGGTGTTTTCCACGTACCACCAACACAAGTGCCAGTAAGGTGACATTGGTAACGATCATGCTCGAATGGTACTTTTTATGTGCCACCGGCATGGGGGCCATGTGGTGACCCTTGCAGTGATCATGCTCTGATAGTGCTCTTAGCACTCCACTAGCACGGATGCCAGTCATGTGGTGCTATCATCGAATTCAATTCCGATTTCACTTGCCTCAACAGGTCTTCACAAGCATACTTTAGTGTCCAATGAAAGAAAGGTACACCTAAATGGGCTGGTTACACCACCAGTATAGGCCACAGGTTATGGTCTCGCTTGGCCTGCCGGGTCTTCTCAAGCACAGCATATTTCCAAAGGTCTCAATCACTAGTCATTGCCTCGGTGAGGCCTAATGTTCGAAGGTCGTGCTTCACCACCTCATCCCAGGTCGTCCTGGGTCTACCTCATCCACAGTTTCCCCCGACTGCTATGGTGTGGCACATTTTCAAACAGTTATCCTCATCCATTTGTACCACATGATCATACCAGCGCAATTGTCTCTCTTGCATGCCACAACTAATGCTTCTTAGGTCTAACTATTCTCTCAAGTCGAGTATACACACTGATATTACACATCCATCGGAGCTAACTAGCTTCATTTCTTGTGAGCTTACGCATGTCCTCAGCAGTCACGGCCCATGTTTCACTGCCATGTACCATGGCTTTTCGTACACAAGCATCATACAGTCAACCTTTTACTCTGAGCGAGAGGCCCTTTATCACCAACAGAGGTAAGAGCTCTCTGAACTTTGCCCAGGCTATTCTTATTCTAGCAGTTACGCTTTCAGCGCACCCTACCCCCACAATTGACTTTGTCACCTAGGTAATGAAAGCTATCAACTACTTCTAGTTTTTCTCCCTGGAATGTGGCAAAAGTTGTTCTCTGTATGTGCACATTTACAGTGTTTATTGCACCTGAACATCTGCCACATACAAAAATTATCTTCCTAGTTAGCTTTCCTTTGATATTGCTGCACCTCTTGTGTGTCCATAGCTTACACTGGGTACAGCTTCTACCTATGCCTTTTTTACAGATCGAGCAGGGCCATCTACCTGAAGTTGTTTGTGGTTTGTCTCCTTTCTACTTATTAGAACTTTGATTTTAGCTAGGTTGACTCTAAGGCCCTTCGATTCTAGTCTTTGCTTCCACACCTGAAACTTCTCTTCTAGCTCTGATAGTGACTCTGCAAATAGGTCATCAGCATAGAGGAGTTCCCAGGGGCATCTCGTCTTGAGTTCCTCTGTTATTGCCTGGAGGACCATGATAAATAGGAGGGGGCTGAGGACTGAAACTTGGTGGGCCCCTACCTCTACCCGGAATTCTTCACTGTACTCGTTGCCAACCCTCACCTTACTGACAGCGACCCTGTACATGGCATGTACAGCTCTCACTAACCATTTATCTATCCCTAGTTTCCTCATTCACCACCAGATAATGGATCGGGGGACCCTGTCAAAGGCTTTCTCCATGTCAATGAAAGCCAGGTACAGAGGTCTTACCAGAAATATAGCATCAGTGGTGTTTTTACCTGGCACGAACTCAAACTGCATCTCATCTAAACTGACTCTCTCTCTAATTAGTTGGGCTATGACCCTCTCCGTGACCTTCATTACCTTATCCAACAATTTGATACCTCAGTAATTATTTGTATCTAAAGCATCACCTGTACCTTTGTAGCAGTTGACTATGGTGCTGCTACACCAGTCATTGGGTATGACTGCTTCGTGTATCACATGGTGAACTATACAGGTAACTAGGCTCTAGCCGACACTGCCAGATATTTTGAGCATCTCTGCAGTGATTCCTGATGGGCCAGGGGCTTTCCCTGTCTTCATACTCTTAACTGCTTTATCTACCAAAGTACTGTCAATTCAGATAGCTGGTCCCTCTGTTGGGTCGACATTTGGCAGACTCTCTTTCTCCCATTCATTCTCTTTATTAAACAACCTTTCATAGTGGCATCTCCAAACCTCACTATTTGCAGCCTCGTTTAGTGCAAGTGAACCATCATCCATGTGGACACATTT
>NC_068983.1:88521395-88532407 GCF_001194135.2 Octopus bimaculoides
TTGACACGTAATACTGAAATAGTGTAAGAGATAAGAGATTGCTCCGGGCTTGCATTAAGCAAGAAGTTGAAAATTTCTTTTGACCCATGACACTGCATGGACCCTAAGTAAGGTATGTGTAAAATTTGAATGAAATTTTCTGTGTTTTAGTGATGCATGTATACAGGCAGACAGGCAAACAGACAGACATTCTCAGTTTTATATATATAGATATATATTTATATTTAATGCCCTTTTTATTTGATTTTTATTGGTTTCAGTTTAATGTTAAATCTTTTGTTGCCTTTGTTCAATTTCAACATATGTTGTCAGTTTGTTTTAACCTGAAATAGCTAGTCTTGTTTTCCTGAGAACTTTTTCATGTTGTTTATTTCTGATTATCATTAGTCAGTGTTATTTCTTGGATAGTTACATAAAAGGATACAGTAAAGTGTAGTGTCATACAGTGCAGCTGTTTCTTTCAAGGACAAATGATCTGAACACAGCTGTCTACAAAAGTTTGATTAACCTCTCATCTGTGGCAATACAGTTTGAATATGATATAAGTAAATAAATATAGATTTATACATTGATAATTTTTAGAGGTGTTGTATAATGCATTGAATCAATTGACAATCATACTTTTTAACTCTAAAATAGTGGAATTTTAACTCAAAATATTCAAGGAATATATATACTTAGTCTACCACAGCTTCATGTGTGATCTGTCATTTGAAAGCAGTTTATCGTTCAGTCATCTGAATCCAGTATAGCATTCAGTCATCTGCATACAGTCTACTATTCAAGCATTTGAAAGCAGCTGAGCATTCAATTATTTGAATGTAATCCACAGCTCAATTATTTTAACTTTACTGCCTTAAATAATGATTTCTAACTTTGGCATAAACCCACAAAGTTTGAAGTAAATTTTGAAAGTAAAAGCCATTTCCATGGTGAAAGCTGAGGTGCAGCTCAGTAGAACATTAGATTCCAATCCTTGCTTCCACCTGAAATTTCATTTTGATTTCTACTACAGATTCAGCTATAAGAACATTGTCATTACCATAGAAGACTTCCCATAGGCAACCAGTCTTAAATTCCGTCCCTAACCGTAACTCTAACACTAACCCTAAACACTAACCCTAACCCTAAAACCATAACCCTGACAGTAAAACCCTAATCCTAACACTGTAGTGAAGATCGTGCGGGTGTTACGGAAAAGGCCAATCTTTGGTAAAGATCGCCGAAGACACTGTTTACGGAAAAGGCCGATATTTAGGAACTCGTACCGAAAGACTGCCGGGGATCAAGAACCAATCCTTGAGGAACTCCTACCCACACATTAAATTCATTGCTATACTCATTGCCAACTTTCACCTTACAATCAGCCTACCTGTACATGGTTTGAACAGCTTTCAACAACCACTCATCTACCCCTAGCTTCTGCATCACTCACCAGCTGAGGAAGCATGGTATTGGCCATATTTTTTGATATTCCCTATGGTGGCAAAAGTGTATTAATATTATTGTAACAATTGCAACTAAGGAAAATATTCATTACAATAAATAGTGTGAGAATGTGGGGATTAAGGAAATCCAGGCAGATACTTCAGTCAGCACTCCATGTGTAAAATGTGGTTAACAGAATGTCAGTGAGGAAAATCAGAATCCATATTCATTTAATCCACTAGATGCCATGCTGTGGGATTGAGCCCAAAATCAGCGTCACTGTGTGAGTGTTTAAGTTATTTGTTAATGTATACCCTAGCTCATTTTTCTTCTGTTTCTTCTTTTTTTTTCATGTGTAGAGACCAGTGAAATAAATATACCTTATTTGAAAAATAAGTTTTGGCCACACAAAGGGCATATGATTATAGAATATTGTGTCAATAATTTCCCTCCAATCCATGTTAGCAGAGAAATGTCAAATGTAAAAACAACGCCAACATGTGAAAAGAGACAGAGAGAGAGAAAAAGAGAGGGAAACACATAACAAACTTCCACACAGTTTTTGTCCACTAAATTCCAGCTAGAAAGTATTGATTCAGTCTGAGGTTGCAGTAGAAGACATTTTAACAAAGTACCACAGTTTGGTTGGACTCACAACTGTCTGGCAGTAAAGTGAATTTCTTAACCACATTCCTATAGCTGTGCCTATGTTAGAAACAATAATGATTACACTGTGTAACACAACTTTTGTCCTTGGGTAACAACTGTTATTTCTTATTTGCTTGCCCCTAGAAAGTATGAAAAATGGTTAATATTTCCTTTAGACTTTGTTTTTGTTACATTTATTCAAACCTCAAAGAATCCCTCTCAATACATTATGATTCTCCCCTACTACTCCTGTTCATGATCAGAGATGCACATATTGTCAGCCACTAAGAGACATGCTTAAGTGGTTCAGGTCAAGCAACTGACGATCAAGTCTATGATATTGAGCAGAATATTTACTCTAATGATATTTCTGCTTGAACGACTCAGCAATGTGAAATGTAATGGAAAATAGGTCAGTTTCAAATCATTGATGTCCAGGTCACAAATGCAAAGTTTGAAGGGAATAGTAGTCATTTCCTTTGATTTCTAGATAGAAGCAAATAGGAAATGATACTTACTGACCAAAGACAAAAAAAATAAACATTTTGTTATACTCTATATAATCTGCTTGTTCATTCGCCTGTTATATATTATTTAGTTAGAGAGGTGGAGATGGAGTAAGGGTGAGGAGTGAAGAAAGAAGAGAGGAAGAAGTAGAAAAAGCTGATTAGTATCAATACACTTGGGCTAAATGGTCACATGATCAGCTGAAGGTAGAGGTGAAAAATGAGAGAAAAAGGCAATGAGAGAAAAATGAGAGAGAGAGAAATCTTAAAGTGTGGTGGGATGGAGAAGGAATACTTATTACATGGTTAAAAAGTTAGCTGGGAAAGGTAGAAGAAGAGAGAGGGACAGTTATACTGAAAGAGACAGAGAGATAGGCAGATAGCACGGGTGGTGGTGGTGTGTTGATATTGAAAAGTATTTTTTATTGAACTAATTTTTTTTATGGTGACGATTCACATAAGTGCAATTTATTGTCTGCTTGCTTTAAAAATTGATATTTGTTTATAAGGGTTAATTTAGTCTAAACTCTGGATTCACAAGCAACACAGTTGCAAACTGCCCAAGAAAGGATGAGCAGAAATAGAGCACAGATCAGAGAGGAGATATAATAAAATGAGGCAAAAGACAAGACCAAAGGAGATGTGAGAAAATGAATGTAGACGAACGTCAAGAATATTTAAAGAAAGCTACACTATGAATGCAACAAAATACAAATCATCCTTTCTTTCATAAATAGGTCCTCTTAATTTTTTCCCTTCCATGGAATTTACACAGGTCCTACTAGTTATTATCATTATGCAAAATTATTATTCTGCAAATGATGGAACTGATTGAGTGAATGAGTTCACCAAGATCAACTTTATTTCATCTATCAGGGGTCAATAAAATTATTACTAGTCAGTCATTCAGATTGATTTAATCGATTATTCTCTGTCTCAAATTCTGTATTCATATACCTCTGTTAGAGATCATTATTATTTGAGTTCAAATCCTGCTAAAGTCAATGTTACCTTTCATATTTCAATAAAATGAGTATCACTCAAATACTGGGTGCATTATCATTATCATTATCAAATAACTGAATGTATTTCTTTAGATTTATCCATTTATTCCTTCCAAACCTTCCTTCTAATATAGTTATAGTTCATAAAGTTACGAATGGAATATAAAGATGTTGGGTGTGAAACATATAAACTGTCTCAACTAACTTTAGCATTTTATTCCTCTATTTGCAAACAGTTTGATGAATACGGCTCATTTGTAGAGGCAGAAAATGTGGACGAAGATACAAAAAGGGAATATCTAATTCACTGCGAAAGTATATTTGACTCACTAGTATGGGTCAGCAAAACACCTATCGTCAATAATTTTAACTTGCGGAGACAAAGCTTGATTGAATCAAGTATTGCTAAAGAGTAAGTTTGCCTCATCAACATCATAGTCACAATCTCATTATCATCAACATCATAATCATTGCAGTCATTGCTATCATCATCATCATCTTCATAACCATTTTTCCCTTACTTAGATCACACACATACACACACACACACACATACGTATCTGTTTTTTGTCTTATCTTTTCTTTTAAAGATTATGAAAATTGTTTCTATATTATTTTGCATTTGCAAGGGTAGCTACTTTGGGTAAACTGTTATTTCCCAGCCATAATCTAGTTGATATCTTTTGTTTTTTTTAAATATCTTCATTTTTGGATGGGATAAATTAATTTGAATTTTTCCTTTTCCTTTTATGAAAACTATCAAACTTAGCCCAAACACCCTGTATGTATGTATGTATGTATGTATGTATGTATGTATGTATGTATGTGTGTGTGTGTATGTGTGGAGGTGCAATGGCCCAGTTGTTAGGGCAGCGGACTCGCGGTCATAGGATCGCGGTTTCAATTCCCAGATCGGGCGTTGTGAGTGTTTATTGATCGAAAACACATAAAGCTCCACGAGGCTCCGGCAGGGGATGGTGGCGAACCCTGCTGTACTCTTCCACCACAACTTTCTCTCACTCTTTCTTCCTGTTTCTGTTGTACCTGTATTTCAAAGGGCCAGCCTTGTCACACTGAATATCCTCGAGAACTACGTTAAGGGTACACTTGTCTGTGGATTTCTCAGCCACTTGCACGTTAATTTCATGAGCAGGCTGTTCCGTTGATTGGATCGACTGGAACCTTCGACGTCGTAAGCGACAGAGTGCCAACAACAACATGTATGTATGTATGTATGTATAGTGAAAATTTAGATTTAAATTTAAAATTTAAACTGTGTTTTGAGTATATCCCACGTAGTATGCCAGCAAAGCACATTCACTGCTTATGGCTACCTTGTTCAGTCACAGTGATTGCATGATCGTCGCTGGATCTACACGAGGAATTCCTTAGTGCACATTGAGTATAGCAGAAACAATTGATACAGAAGATAGAGTATACTGGGTACTTTATTTATCACAACAATCATTTCAACACATCCACCACTGCTCCCTTGTAGAAATGAATTGTGGGGAAGAGAATCCTCAAGGACAGGTTGTGTGTAGGAGCATAGTCATAAATGACATGTCTTTAGGGTCTTGTTATTGTTTAGATGGATGGGTCTTCTCAAGTACTGCAAATAATCATCTCAGTCCTTTATCATCACTGTGAGGCTCAACATCTTGAAGTCATTTTTTCACTACTTTATCAAATGTCTTCCTGGGTTTCCCTCTTCTACTGCTTTCATTCTCATTTAGTAATCAGCACTTCTTTATGCAGCTGTCCTCATCCATATGCATCACATGTCTATACCAGTGCAGTTTTGTTTTTTGCACATTACATCTGATGCCACTCATGCCCAATATTTCTCTCAACACATTTGGACTTTGTCATACATTGACACTGGAATTATACCATATACATATTATATATACATATGTAGATATGCAATGTGTGGTTAAGAAGTTTGCTTCCCAACTACATGGTTTCAAGCTCAAGCCAATCAAAGCCTTGTAAGTGGGTTTGGTTGACAAAAACTGAAAACACCCCATCATATATATATATTTATACATGTGCGTGTCCTTGTCTTGACATTACACAACAAATACAAATGAGCATCACTATCAGCTAAAGGAAAAAGTACCTTGCTTGAAATCAGGTGAAGGCTAGCAACAAGTAGTACATCTATCTATGAAAATCTACCTCAAAGAATTCCATCTAACCCATGCAAACTGGAAAAGTATAGAAAAGTGGTTGTTAAATTAATAATAATGCTATCTATATATATATACCATCGTTATTTAAGGTCCATTATCCATGTTGGCATGGATTGGATGGTTTAACAGGAGCTGGCAAGCTGAAGAACCACCCAGGGTCTATTGTCTGCTTTGGCATGTTTTCTACAGCTGGATGTATATATATATATATATATATATATATATATATACAACAGGTTCCTTGTTTAAGTTGGTGAATGCTGCCATAATCCTTCATCGTTGGTGTTACAGGGAATTTTGTTGATCTCTCACTCAACTGAACCCCACACATAATAATCAAGGGGTTGCAGTCTGGGAAGTTAGGTGGACAGATGTTAGAGGTGATGTGGTCGCAGAAATTGTCTGACAGCCATGACTGGGTTTTCCTGCTTGTGTGGCATGATGCAATGCAGAGTCCTGTTGCCAGACACAGAGTCTTCCAGCAGCCACCCACTTGACCCAGGGCAGCACTACCTCCTCCAGGCACTTGATGTAGGCCTCTGTGTTGAGTCTGAGGCGGTGTAGGAAGATGAATGGAGGCATAACGTTGCCATCACTAGTGATCACTCCAAGCACAATGATGTTGACTGAATGTTTGATTTTTATCACTCTCGGTACATGTCCTCAGATCGACACCCAAACACTCTGAAATGTTCATATTGGAGCTTCTGGCATGAATGCCAAGTAATACAGCATGTCGTTTCCAAATTTCTGGCAGAGTGAATTGCATCAGGGTGCTGTTTTGCTCACAGACAGTGCCCAGCTGACCCTACTATACTGTGTAGGTGACAAAGCCAAAAAATAAAAACTATGTTTACTTGAAATTAAAAATATAAAATGGCAACAATTTACTCATTGCACCCTGTATATGTATGTTATAAGTAAAGAGACAGGTTCAAGATAAAATTGAATGTGACAAAAAAAACAAACACAATCCATTGATCTACTTTCTTTTACTTGCAGCATAATGTCAGCTAAGAATTACAAGTCAGAAAAGAACTACTCTGAGTGTTTGAAATCATTAAGCAAAGCAGTTATGATGGACTTCAATAACCCTTTCTACCTAGCTGACCGAGCAGAAGTCTATATCATTCTTGGAGATATTCAGTCTGCTGTGCAAAATTACAGCCGAGCTGTATTCCTCTACCAAAGCTCACCAGTCTTTAGATCTCGTTTAGCCAAACTTTACTGCTTTCAGGGACAAGCCTTTCTTGACTTCAGAATGTATCATCAAGCTTTTAAAGCTTTTCTCAAAGCTTCCAAGTGGGATCCTGAACAGTTAATATACAAAGCTAAAAGGTAAATTTTAAAAAAAAGCATATTTTTTAATTTTTCATCCCCCATGACCAAGCAGTTTGATAAAAAAAAAAAACTAACAGTATAAGCACCAGATTTAAAATAAGTACTGGGGTCAATTTGTTTGATTAAACTCTTGAAAGTGGTGCCCCAGCATAGCAGCAGTCCTGTGAGAACAATTTTATTGTTATTTGTTTGTCAAACTGCTATGTTCTGGAAAATAAATACATGCACATACATATACACCAGACTTCCATACAGTTTCCTGCCACCAAAATTCATTCTCAAGACATTAATAAACTTAAACTATAGTAGAAGACATTGGCCCAAGGTGCCACAAATGAGACTGAACCCAAAGCTATGTAGTTGCAAAGCAGATTTTTGTTAACCACATATTTATGCCTGGCAATATTACCTTATTTGGAAACAGATAAGAATTGGTGACAGGTTGTTGAAAATCTGCCTCAATAAACTCTGTCCAACCCATGCAAATATGGAGAGATGATGACAATAACAATGATGGAATTTTAGTAAAAAAAATCAAGTGGTAGTGGTTTCATACTGGCTTTTTGTCTTACTAGCCAACAACTATTTGACTAGGGCAAAGGTTCTCAACCCATTTTGGCCTTTGGAGTCACAAATGGCTCCCCTAGAAAATATTTTTATTTTTCAATAGACTACTTATTTTGATATCAGCAGATAATGATTAAAAAATAAAGGACGTCGTTTTGCATATGTGCTTGTACGCACTCTGGAATACAGATGTACAAATTGAAATGCAAGAAAACAAAATAATGAATTGAATGTTTGGTATTTCCACCACACGACACCTATGAGACCAATGTGTTGTCTATAAAAAGAGTGCTCTTTGGTACCAAGTAAATGCCAATGAAATCATTTCAAACCTTTCCGATTTCCTTTATCAAAACAGCTAGAACTTGTGCAACAATCTGACATTTAAGTTATTGTCACTCAGGAAGAGGATTTTTTTATGCTCAAGAAAGAGAGTATATTTGATAGAAATTGTTGAAATATATATGTACTTCATATGAGTAAAAAATTGTTGGGGATGGTATTCACTGTATTTGGATCTAGTTAGTTTGAGTAACAAAATCATCCCCCTTTCAAAATGATATTAAAAAATCTGAAAATTTGTCATATTAAACATTCATTTTTTATTCAGGATCTAGTTTGTTTCATTCACAAAATCTCCCTTTTTTTAAAAGGAAGTAAAAAATCTGAAAATTGGTTATCTTGATGCAGTTTTCCATGCTTATTCCTATGAAGCCATGAACTTCTGAAGAAAAATTTTGACACACACAAAGTTTGTTTTTTATAATTTGTGGTTTTAATATATGGACAGTCTGAATCTACCATTTCTTTCTCTATAATTTCCAAATAATTTTTTAAATACTTCAAAATCAAAATTGCGTAGATATGTGTGCCAGAAACAGTAGTTAAAAATTAAGGAAATAGATTTTTGGGAGATCTCTTATTATGACTAACTTTTATTCCATTATTCTAATATCTTCTGAAACTTATACATGTATAAATGCATACAGAAACATACAAATATAAACACACACACATACATTTTTACAGAGTTTGTTTTATATAAATCGAGTTCAAATTCCTCTGCTGACAGAATACAAAATCCAGAAGATGAATAGCTAAGGCTTTTACTTTCAACCTTTCATATACTCCTGTTTCAGCATTGATCATAATCCCTACCCCACCCCCGTCCATTCTTTATTATCTATCTATTTCTTTACCATGTAAACACCACCCGTTTTGATTTGTCTCCCTGTTTGTCTTAAATTCATGCATTCCTTTTAATTGCCACGCTTTATTTATTTATTTATTTTCTTTACTTTATTCAAATTTATCGTTCCTTAACTCATTCTCTCTAAATTTGTCTACCATAGTATAAAAGTACAGAAGTGGCTCTTACTTTAAACTTGCTGGCTCGTGGTATGCCTGCCCTCCCGCCCCCTCCACCAGTACCAGAAGTTCTTATCCCCCGTCATCCTTGGTTGTCTCCCACGTACACTTCTGAGGGCCTAATGCCATCCCCTCTCCTACCCAGGGTTTTAGTGATCATATAGCGCATAAAAATGGTGTAGTGTATGCAGGTTGTAGACATTGTTTATGAATTCTGCCAAATGCAAGCTTTCTTTTCAGGTACAGGACACTGCTTTCCCTCATCCCAGGGTCTCACAGGCCCACACCTCCCACACCATCAGAATTGGCACTCTCAACGTCGGCACACTGAAAGGTAGGTCTGGTGAGATTGTTGAGATGCTTGAATGGAGACGCTAGGTTCCTCACAGGCAAAGAACACAGGTACAAGATTTTCTGGGCAGGGTAATCGAGGTAGTCAGAGTATGTGACAGAGTACTTAAGATTGTCGACCCAACAGAGGGACCAGCTATCCGAATTGACAGTACCTTGGTAGATAAAGCAATTAAGAGTATGAAGACAGGGAAAGCACCTGGCCCATCAGGAATCACTGCAGAGATGCTCAAAATATCTGGTCACCCGTATAGTTAATCAGGTGATACATGGAGTCATACCCAATGACTGGTGTAGCAGCACCATAGTCAACTGCTACAAAGGTAAAGGTGATGCTTTAGACACAAACAATTACAGAGGTATCAAGTTGTTGGACCAGGTTATGAAGGTCACGGAGAGGGTCATAGCCCAACTAATTAGGGAGAGAATTAGTTTAGATGAGATGCAGTTTGGGTTCATTCCAGGGAAAAGCACCACTGATGCTATATTTCTGGTAAGACAGCTGCAGGCGAAATACCTAGCCAAAGATAAACCTCTGTACCTGGCTTTCGTTGACATGGAGAAAGCTTTTGACAGGGTTCTCCTATCACTTATCTGGTGGTCAATGAGGAAACTAGGGATACATGAATGGTTAGTGAGAGCTGTGCAAGCCATGTACAGGGACGCTGTCAGTAAGGTGAGAGTTGGCAATGAGTACAGTGAAGAATTCCGGGTAGAGATAGGGGTCCACCAAGGTTCAGTCCTCAGCCTCCTCCTACAATAACAGAGGAATTCAAGACCGGATGCCCCTGGGAGCTCCTCTATGCTTATGACCTTGCACTAATTGCTGAGTCACTATCTGAACTAGAGGAGAAGTTTCAGGTGTGGAAGCAAGGACTGGAATCGAAGGGCCTTAGAGTCAACCTAGCGAAAACCAAAGTCCTAATAAGTAGGAAGGTAGACAAAACACAAACCCCTTCAGGTAGATGCCCCTGCTTGATCTGTAGAAAAGGCGTAAGTAGAAACTCCATAAAATGTGCCCAGTGTAAGCTATGGACACACAAGAGGTGCAACAATCTCAAAGGAAGGCTAACTAGCAAGATAGTTTTTGTATGTGGCAGATGCTCTGGAGCAATAAACACTGAAAATGTGCAGAAAACAACCTTTGCTACACTCCAGGGAGATGTAGTTGATAGCTTCCACTACCTAGGTGACCAAGTTTGTAGTGGAGGAGGGTGCACTGAAAGTGTAGCTGCTAGAATAAGAATAGCCTGAGCAAAGTTTAGAGAGCTCTTACCTCTGCTGGTGACAAAGGGCCTCTCACTCAGAGTAAAAGGCAGACTGTATGATGCATGTGTATGAACAGCCATGCTACATGGCAGTGTAACATGGGCTGTGACTGCTGAGGACATGCGTAAGCTCGCAAGAAACAAAGCCAGTATGCACCGATGGATGTGTAATGTCAGTGTGCATACTCGACAGAGTGTAAGTACCTTGAGAGAAAAGTTGGACCTAAGAAGCATCAGTTGTGGTGTGCAAGAGAGATGATTGCGCTGGTATGGACATGTGGCAAGAATGGATGAGGATAGCTGTGTGAAAAAGTGCCACACCCTAGCAGTTGAGGG
>NC_068983.1:88532417-88533826 GCF_001194135.2 Octopus bimaculoides
AAAGGGCCTCTCACTCAGAGTAAAAGGCAGACTGTATGATGCATGTGTATGAACAGCCATGCTACATGGCAGTGTAACATGGGCTGTGACTGCTGAGGACATGCGTAAGCTCGCAAGAAACAAAGCCAGTATGCACCGATGGATGTGTAATGTCAGTGTGCATACTCGACAGAGTGTAAGTACCTTGAGAGAAAAGTTGGACCTAAGAAGCATCAGTTGTGGTGTGCAAGAGAGATGATTGCGCTGGTATGGACATGTGGCAAGAATGGATGAGGATAGCTGTGTGAAAAAGTGCCACACCCTAGCAGTTGAGGGAACCTGTGGATGAGGTAGACCCAGGAAGACCTGGGATGATGTGGTGAAGTACAACCTTTGAACTTTAGGCCTCACCGAGGCAATGACTAGTGACCAGGATCTTTGGAAATATGCAGTATATGAGAAGACCCGGGAAGCCATGTGAGAGCATAATCTGTGGCCTCTGCCAGAAGTGTAGCCAGCTCACTTATTCATATCTTTACTTCATTGGACACTAAACTCTGCTTGCAAAGACCTGTTGGGGCAAGTGAAATCAAAATCGTAATTGAACCAAATTCGATGACTGGCACCTGTGCCAGTGGAGCACTAACAGGACCGTCTGAGCATGATCATTGCCAGAACAGCTGTCTGGCTTCCGTGCTAGTGGCCCTTAAATAGCACCATTTGAGCGTAATCGTTACCAGCGTCGCTCTACTGACACTTGTGCCGGTGGCACATTTAGAAAATCATTAGAGCGAGTTTGTTGCCAGTGCTGCTGGAGTGGCTCCTGTGCAAGTGGCACGTTAAAAACACCATTTTGAGCATAGCCGTTGCCAGTACCGTGCGACTGACCCTCATGCTGGTGGCACGTAAAAGCGCCCACTACACTCTCGGAGTGGTTGACATTAGGAAAGGCATCCAGCTGTAGAAACTCTGCCAGATCAGATTGGAGCCTTGTGAAGCCATCCGGTTCACCATTTCTCAGTCAAATCGTCCAACCCATGCTAGCATGGAAAGCAGAAGATAAATGATGACGATGGCATCCTTGTATATACATAAATATTTTGGCATATTTACACAATTGTGCCCCAAATATTTGCTTCTTCATAACCTTGAGAAAATTAAATATTTCTTTTCTACAAATATGCTTCAGATCATGTAGATTCCAATTAAATAGGAATTCATTGTGAAAACCGTTTATCCCTAAAGGAGTTTTAGAAAATTCACCCCATTAGGTTTTGTTGCTTATATATATGTAAATATACGTGGGTGTATATGTATACACATAGAAAACTGGCACACTGCCAGTTATGACAGTCACAAATATCCAAAACTTCTTCACCACTCTTCCAACTTCATTTTTCCTCTTTAAAGAAGGCTTTTGTCTATTTGGA
>NC_068983.1:88534327-88537886 GCF_001194135.2 Octopus bimaculoides
GATACAGGAAATTGGAAAATCCTGACCAAAACAGAGAAATTCTAACCTAACAAAAAATATAGAAAAAGAAAGAAAAGGTTCTGTTTTCCAAATCCAAAAGATGTGTTTTTACCTGGGGTGTAATTTTATAATTAAAACAAATTCAAATTTTAAATTTCAGAACATAAGACTTACCACATTATCTGGTGTATAGCAACAGTTCAAATGGGTACAAAACCTAGAATAAATGTGTATGTGTGTATGTGTGTGTGTGGTTGGGTCTTTAATAGCCAGGGGTCAATTTAAGTTCAATTGCAGAAAGGAATTCAATACAGCAACACACACACAATCATATACATACAAACATACCCATACATACACACACATACACATACATACACACACATACACATACACATACCTATCAGCCACTCCCAAAAGCCAGTTTGATCCAAAATTCTGACCACCATTCTTTATATATTTGCACACAAACGCGCGCGCGCGCACACACACACACACACACACACACGCACACACACACACACACAAATAATCAGCTTTATGCTGTTATTCATTACTTTTTTTTCTTTCAATCTGTCACTATTCATCAGTTTTTAGTTTTTGTTTTTGTTTTGGGGGTTTCACTTTAGCGACACCAATTACAAATGGTACCAGGAATTTGCTTGGTGTCGTCAAAGTGGAAAAGATGTTTTTTAAGTTTTTGAAAATTTGAAACAAAAAGGCAGTTTTTTTAAACTGTCACAGTGATGTGAAAATATGGCTACTACTCATTAATTTCAAATAAGACTTACCAAGACGCCTCCTAATACTCCCCTGTCTCTTAACGCCCCTCTAGTGCTTCTTTGCTCTAAAACGCCCCCCACCCCACCCCGCGCTCCAAATGGCCTCCCAGGGTGTGGGGTATATGGCCCCTGTTGAGAACCTTTGGACTAGGGAATTCAGAAATGGTGGTAGCAAAGAATTATATGAGTTAGCCAGAAGGTAAGCTAGGCATCACATTTACATAGTGGAAGGAGAGGCAAAAGATAAATTTACCAATGTAATACAGCATGAGGATCAGAAGTGTGAGGTGTTCCAGATGACAAAGCAATGTATCAGAGAAAGAAGTAGGGATTATTGTGGGTGACAAGTGTGTGCAAATGGATAATGGTATGCTTGCACTTTGTAACTCTTAGAAGAAATAGGCAAGGAAGTGACACTGTGAAAGATTGCTAAATGTGGAGAATGCATGGGAGATTGAGTCTTTCTAATATGGACCCAGCTGAGGGATCAGTCATCAGAGTTGACTGCAGTATGATAGATAAAGCAATTAAGGTGTAAGGTCCGTGCAATGTGAGGTGACGAGAATGGCTCTTTCGTACCACATCACATGGCTGTCACAATAAAGAGAAAATGAATGGAACGTATATATGCCAGAGGGAAAAAGAGACAACCACATGAGAATGATCAAGAGAACATTTATTGATAAGTTAACATGTGTGTCTGTGTGTGCGTCATGTATACAGAATAATAGACAGGCCTTCATGAGAACAAAATGTATGTGTGTATGTAGACATAGATATATGCGCATGTATTAAGAACATATAAGGATAGCAATAAGAAGAAAGTGAAAGAGTCTAAAGCCATCGAAGTGAGAAGTAATTTCATAGACACAAGAAAACTAATACCAGTTCGTAGTCAATAGTACACGGTAGTTGAAATACTGTATCAAGAAGTCTCAGTCATGATGTTGAGCCAGTTTCAGGCACATGTTATATGGGAAGTCATGGCTGTGATGCTGCTGTCTGGGTCACTTGGTACAGGAGTTCATGCAGGTTGTATATATGCTGTTGATCCTTGGTGAAGTAATTCACGAACAGTGAAGTGTTGGAACCTGGGTGAATTGCTTACTGAGCTGCGTACATAGAGAGTTGATGTCGATGATGTTAAGAACATGATGGTGGTGACGAAGATGGAGGTTGCCATAATGCTGTTGGATGAAGTTGGTAAGTCTCAACGTGGCTGCTGTGGTGTTGTCTGGAACTGGCTGTGTCTTTGTGGTCAGTGGCTAGACCTTAAAAGGTCTGGAACCAAAGACTTCGGAACAAGGAAGAGCTGAGTTTTTATAAGGAGCTGTAGGCTCAAACAGGGTGGTGAACAGGCTGTCCCATGTGATCCTATTTAGGGCTTCTGGCTGGTTTTATATGGCAAGTTAGCACAACAGAGTAAGAATCAAATTGCACCAATACCAACCAATCAGAGTAGTAGACACAATATTGTCCAAATAGTGGCCAAAGGCTAGCTGTTCCCTGCTATGTTTGAATGCATGTATATATAATAAATGGGAGAGAGGAATTTCGCCTGGGTCTACGCTACAAAGGTTATGAAAACAGGGAAAGCTCTTAGATGTCAGGAATCACTGTTGAGGTACTTAAAATATCTGGTGAAGTAAGATATGACTTAGTCAACCATATAGCCAATCAGGTGGCACAGGAAGGTGCCATACCCTATGACTAGTGAAGGAGCATTATAGTTAGCCACTACAAGGGTAAAAGAAATGCTTTAGAAACAATTTCAGGGAGATCAGACTGCTGGACCAGTTACAGAGAAAATTATAGCTCAGTTGGTTAGAAAGTGAATTAGACGAGATGAAATGCAGTCTTGTTTTTTTATGCTAGGGAGGAGTTGTATCTTCCTAGTGAGATAGTTGCAGTAGTATATGACTAAAAGTAAACAATTGTACTGGGCATTCATTGACCTGGAGAAAATCTTCAACAGAGTGCCTTGCTCTGTTTTCAGGTGGTCTCTAATGAAGCTAGGAGTAGGTGGATGGCTTGTTAGAGCCATACAAGCTATGTATTGTGGTGCTGTCACTTATATTCACCTCTCTGTAACACACATACACATGTATGTCTGTCTGTCTGTCTGTATGTATGTCTATCTGTCTGTCTGTCTGTATGTATGTATGTATATATGTATGCATGTTTGCTATTTTCTAGTTTCAGCTGTCAGGTGAAGATGAATTGCATGCCTCAAGCTTGGGCAACTCTTACCTCATTGATACACGAGTACCCTGACAACTTAGACCTCATTGTGATGAAGGCTCGTCTTAGGCACCTCTCTGGAGAGGTAAGGATCAAATGACATTTAATTATTTCAGTCATAAGTGTAGTTATCCTGTTATTCTCTCTACTCTTTCTCTCCTATGTCTGTCTATCTTTTTCTCTTTTTTTCTTTCATATTCACACACATATTCATACAGTTATATATATATATATATATATATATATATATTGTCCGCCACAACATTCCTCCATGGCAAGATTTAATTTGTGTATACAAATTTAATTTGCGGTCCATGGGAAGAGCTGTTTTAACGATGCATCCTGCTTAGCTCTTCGAAATGCCGGTGTTAAAACGGAGGTAGCTGATGAAGTAGAATGTTCTCTATGTGGCTTGTGTGTTTTCTCGTCTACGTTTTGTTTGCAATGTCCTGTACCCAGATATGCACCTATACATACAGGTGGATGTCGGTATGCACATACCTGTACGTATATATGCATATACTCATTTACTATTT
>NC_068983.1:88539230-88540069 GCF_001194135.2 Octopus bimaculoides
TGGTTGTTCCAATAATCTTATCAGTGGTCATTTTTAAGTGTCAAAACGCTAGCTTCTTCATTCAGCACTGAGACAACATAAAGTAGTGTCGTAATAATGGCAAAAAGTAAAGAACTCACAAATTCAATGAAAAACTTAATTATTGAACAGTGGAAAACAGGTAAAAGTTACAGGAAAATATCAGAGACCCTTTGTATTCTATTTTCTACCATAACTTCACTTATTCAAAGATATAAAAAATCGGGAACTGTTGAAAACAGAATAAGATCCGGTGCACCACGCAAGATTTCCCCTAGATCTTTAAGAAAAATGAAGCGAAGAATCGAAAAAAACGCAATGATCACCAGAAAGGAGATGCAAGAAGATTTGTTAGCTTCAGGGAATAGTGTTACACTATGAACAATCAGCAATGAACTTCATAGGAATGAACTGAAGTCATGCTCTCCTAGAGAAACTCTGCTGTTAACTAAAATTCGCGTAGCCATGTTTGAAGGAAAGATGGTACCGCCTATTCGTCGAAAAACAATTCCTACTGTAAAGTTTGGAGGTGGCAACATCATTGTGTAGGGGTGTTTCTCTGCAAATGGCACTGGGAATTTACATGTGATAGATGGTAGAATGAATGCAGAGATGTACCAAAATATTTTGAACAATAATTTATGGGACTCTGTAGAAAAGCTCCAGCTTTGTGAAGGGTGGGTTTTACAACAGGATAACGACCCTAAGCACACGGCGAAGTCTACCAAAAATGGATTGTCAACCACAATATAAAATTATTAGAATGACCAAGTCATTCACCTGACTTGAACCCCATTGAAAATTTGTGGCGTTATTTGAAA
>NC_068983.1:88540454-88545769 GCF_001194135.2 Octopus bimaculoides
TATATATATATAAAAGAAGAAAAAGAAAATGGAGATTGGGTAGTTAACAACTGTTTATTATTAACAACAAATCAACCATCATCCTTCACAGCTGTTTCAATTATTACTCAGTGAATTAATTAAATATTAAATTCATATGACCTAAGTATGATATCTTCAGAGGGGAAAAAGATATACGCTTGGCACTTGGATGTTTTATATATGTTTATGGATTCATATATATATATATATATATATATATATATACCCACACACTATTCAGCTGATGGGAGGTATTATGCTGGTGAGAGTTGTTATTTTTTAGACCTAAGTCAGTTCTAATTGAGGAGACCCATGATTGAATATATTCCAGCCATGACTATTCCATCATTTATTCTGAGATAGTGTACCTAAGACTACATAATCTAATGTTTCCTTGCATTTTTAAAACAGTAGGATGTGATATGAAGGATATTTGGATGTTATTTTTAACAAGTTGAGCAACTTTGTTGAGACTTTTGTCACAAGTGTATGTAATGTGGTTGTGATATTGGCAGATGGTTGCTACAGTCTCGGTTGAAGTAGTGGCAGGTCTGGTAGTGGTTACAATGATGTCAGTTGTAGAGATAGTAGTTAATGATAATGATGGGTTTCTAGTGGTAATGGTGATGATCATCATGGCGATGGTTATCAAGGAAAAAATTTAATGTGTGTGTTGATGCGCATGTATGTGTCTCCTGGTCTTGACATTGTATGATGGTTGCCATTGAGACTCACTACCACATAAGCAAAAACATGTCCAACCACTACAAAATATTATCTTGCTTGGAAATAGATGACGGTTAGTGACAGGAAAGATATACAGCCATAGAAAACCTGATTCAGTGAATCTCATCTGATCCACACAAACATGGAAAAGTGGATGTTAAAATAACTATGATGATGATGATGATGATGATGGTGCCTTTTAGGTGAGCAAGTGAGGCAAGCTCAAAAACTCTATGCTTTTCACTCTCAATATTTATACTAATGCTTCACAATATTAAACTATGTGCAATAGGTTCAACTGGAGTTGAACCTATTACAAGGTATTAAATATCATACTATAAAGGCAGAATGATGTTTGCTTTCTTAGCGTAATACTGGTCATTTGAAAGTAAGAATTATAAATGTATATGCATGTATCATTTTTCTCAAATGATGGAGTTAATTTTCATGGGCACACTTAATCTTTTTGGAAATGTATAAAATATTGGTAAAAAATATATGTGTGTTTATGTGTACATGTGTTGGATGTGTTATGCATAAGATCCCATTATGACACCTTGAGCCAGTGTCCTCTGCTATAGCTTTGAGTCACTTGGCTGATGGAAATTGTGTGGTAGTCGATTAGGTAATTCAAGAATTCATCCTTGCCACACAGTTGCTTCCTAGTTCTGACTGATAATTATGTTAACAATTCATTTCAGTGGAATATTCAGCCACTAACCTGTAATCCAGTAAGCCAGTAGTTTAGTTGATCAAACAAACAAAAACTCATTATCAAAACTAAAGAAGATCCAAATGAAGCAGTATTAATACCAAAAGGCAATCCTTACATCCAACTTAACATGGATGTTGTGTTAGAACACTGAATACTGCATTATTTACCTTGCAGGGACATCTCATATGGACACACAGCACATAAAAGCATTCGTGTTTATGTCATAGGCAAATGAGAACTTCTGCTACTAGCATTGGAACTGCCAGATCATATGATTTCACTCTGCCCAGGTTCATTAGTGGCAGACATCCAGCAGTGACATAACAGCTAAATCTCACTGTCAATAGTATTTGGAATTTCAGTACCTGAAAAGACACTGAAATTCTACATATCATTGACAGTGAGATTCAGCTGTTATGTCACTACAGAACATCTGCTACTGTTGATCCTGGGCAGGGTAAAATCACATGAGCTGCCTGTAACAGACGATTCTCATTTGACAATGAATTGACCATGAGTGCTTTTTTGTGCTATGTGTCCATATGAGAGGTCCTCCCAAGGTAAATAATGCAGTATTTAGTGTTCTAGTACAACATTCATGTTAAGTTGGTATTAATTCTGCTTCTGTTGTTACTAATTATTTTTTTGATAAACCTGCTAGCTATTTGCGACATCAGTGATTGAAAAAACACTGAAACTCTATATATTGTTCTCAATGAGATTCAACTGTTATGACGTCACTGGATGTTTGCAACTGATGAACCTGGGCAGAGTGAAACTGTATAATCTGACAGTTCTGGCACTTGTAGCAGACAGTTCTTGTCTGCCAACAATAGAAACATGAGAACTTTTTATGTGCCTTGCATCCATATGAGGGGTCCTCTCAAGGTAAATAATGCAGTATTTGGTGTTCTAACATAACATCCATGTTAAGTTGGATGTAAGGACTACCTTAAAGAAGGTCCATTTACATATGAAAAATGTGAAAGGTTTTCTCATGTTACAATGAAAGTGTTTTTAATTATCCTCCCTCCCACTCTGTGTCTCTTCCCTACTCCATCTCCTTTCCAACCTGAATTGAAGTAATTTCTATTCTAACAATGGATTCTGTTGCGCTCCTCTTGCAGTATGCCTTGGCATTTTATGACTTGGAAAGCATTGCTGAAAACAAAGACTGTGCTAGTGTTCGTGCAATGCTAGAAACAATCAAAAACAAAGCAAAGAAATATTGGCAAGTGGCCATCAAGCTGAACATGCGACAAGATTTCAATCCGGCCATCAAAAAAATTAATTTGGCCATTAAATTATGGCCAACCCAGGCCAAGTTCTATTTTCTCAGGTATGTTAGCACCCATTCTTATCTTTACCAACATCATCAGTATTTTGACTGATGTTCATGTAGTTGCTGTTACTATTTAACCCAACTCAGCCTGATGGATCAGCCTGATGGATCAGCCTGATGGATCAGCCTGATGGATCAGCCAATGATCAGAAGTATTACAATCAGGACCATCCTATTTTTTTGTTAGCCTGTGTATCTAAAACTACATTATTCAATGTGTCCTTCCATTTTTTTTAAAGCTGGTAGAGATAATTTAAGGAAGATTGGCTGCTATTTCTAATAGAAAAAGTGATTACATATTTGCTACCTTGTTACCTCACACCATGTTATATTTGATGTTGCTGTTTAGCCCCAGGTCAATCCTGATCATATAGACCTATGGCAAAAGACATCCAGTCACAGTAATCCCTTTTTTTTTTAACATATGTTCTATTTTTAAGATGAGAAATTTGGTTAAGCAGAAATTTGGTTGCTATTTCTAGTAGCTTAAATGACTACATAGAAGCTCCATCCTTTGCTGGATGTGTTATTGATGTTGTTGCTCTTCCTTTTGCTGTTGTTGTTGCTAATACTGTTATTGTTGTTGTTGTTGTTGTCATCGTCGTTGTTATTGTTGTTACTGTTGCAGTGATGTTATACTATCAAACATTTATGGTTCTAAAAGTTTTTTTAGTCAGGTTTTTGTCCTCAACATGATCAACACCATCAGTATCTTGATATCATAACCACTAAGACCACCACCACCACCACACCATCACAACACTATCATCATCATCATCATCATCATCATCATCACTAATGTTATCATTTTTTACACTGAACTCATTCATCAACGTTTATTTTCATTAGCATCAGCATTGTCATAATGTATATTCTTATTGTCTCCCCTTTGCCAAGGTCAGATCTATCTTTCATCCTTCAAGGATTGATAAAATAAAATACCAGTCAAATACTGAGGTTAAGTTAATTGACTATTCACCTCCCCACAAATTTGTGTACTTGTGCTTGTCTTACATATTATTACCAATACACTGTTATAATCACATATTCTCACACAATTGCCAGTGAATTGTCATTTATAAAATTTTTCAAATCCTACGAAAGACAACTACAACAAAAATATTCTCTCCAAATTCTACTACACAGAGGTGTCCTGTACCGTCACATCAATAAGTTCACTTTATCCATCGATGACCTGATTCTGGCCCTTCAAAAGAGCACCCCTGAAGAGAAGGAGACATTTGCTTCTGATGCTGAGAAACAGCTTTTGCTGACCTTCAACGATTTCTCAGTAGAATGTTTCACCAATGGATATTTTGATGATGCCATCCAGCTGCTCAACAAGGCCATCTCTGTGGAGAAGATGCAGAAAGGGCTCTACCTGAACAGGGCTGGTCAGTAAGAAACACTTTGTTTTACATATATACATAAGCACATGAAGAAAGATGTCTGCATGCACACACACACACACACAAATACATACCACAGCATCTGTGAATATATATATATATATATATATATATATATATATATATATATATATATATATATATATATATATATATATATATACTAACATAAATAATATATAAATGTATGCATACATCCATACATATATGTACATACCTACATCTATATGTATACATACATGCATATATGGGTACAGGACATCACAAAAGACGTTAAACACAATGAGAAATGAAAACATAAAGACGAAGACAGAAAACAAACTTTTCTTCGAACAACGAAAAAAACAAACAAAGAAACGAGACATGCAACATAAAGAATATTTCCCTTCTTCAGTTGTCCCTGTTCCATCTACTCCGCGTTTCGAAGGCAAGGACAATACACAACTTTGTTGGAACAGTCCTTCCCGCAAAGTAAATTAAATAGAATTTGGAATTTTTTGCGGAGGGTGAAAGTGTAAACAAGAACAGAACAGTGAGAACAAGACAGTAAAAACAAGACAGAACAGTGAAAACAAACGGTAAGGGCTGTTAGACCAAGACAATAGAAAAATTATTATTTTGAACGCTAGTTAGATGAGAATGAGAGACAAAAAAATTCACATCTTCTCTATAGGAAGGCAGGAAGTAGAAAGAAAGAATCCCTTTCGTCATGTGTCAGAGACAAGAGGGTCAAGGAGGAAGAGTGAGAGAGAGGGAATGGTGAAAGGAAGAGAAGAATAGGGGAGGATTGAGAGAGAAAAACAGAAAGGATGAAGAACAAGAGAGGGAGAGAGATAGACAGGGAAGTGATAGTAATAGTAGTAGAGTGCGCAGTAGTAATTATTAAGATAATAATATAAGTAATATATAAATATATGCATATATCCATACATATATGTACATACCTACATCTATATGTATACATACATGCATATTCGGGTACAGGACATCACAAAAAACGTTAAACACAATGAGAAACGTAAACATAAAGACAAAGACAGAAAACGAAGTTTTTTTCAAACAACAAAAAAAGCAAACAGAGAAACGAGACACACACATATAT
>NC_068983.1:88545801-88548806 GCF_001194135.2 Octopus bimaculoides
GTAGCCATGATAAAACTCCGAGTTTCGGATGTCGAGGCAGTAACCCATGCCGCCATCTCTTCAGTTATCAGGCCATCGCAAAAATGATATGAAAGTGACCGTTAAACAAGGGAAATTACTGTGTGATTGACTGTTATTAAGACAAAAGAGCTATTAGAATGACCACTAAGCAAGGGGAGGGAGTAAAATTGTTCAAAGTTTTTGCGTAAGCGTGCATGTCCATACATACACATGCGCACCCGCACAGCCACGTACATGCGCCTATATGTATGTACTCATCCACCCTCACTTGAAACACCCACATGCTCACCCACACATTCACCAAAAAAATATATACATACTCGCATACACGCTTGCACACACGTGCACAAAAGGTTTATACACACATCTATACCAAAACTGTTCACTGCGGACATTCACAGAAAAAAAGAGACTGTCTCTATCAACAGAGTAAAAAAGGCCTTTTCTGAAACATTTATGCCACTTGCTGACCCACCATCATTCCACAAACACTCCCACCCACACAAGCACCACCTTCGCTCACCAAAATACCTACTACACAAACGCATTCTTCGCCTTACAGGACACGTTCTGGCAGATCGGTTCATAGGTCGAAGAAATTGTCTCAGACCATTTACATTTCTTAACTTTTCTTACATTTCTTAACAGTGACTGTTCCAGAGAATAGACTTAAGCTGCTAGAGACTCTGCATTCATATTTTCTCTCTTTCTGCATCATTGTACATATATGCTTTGTTCTATTTGATGGACACCTTTCTTTGCTGAACATTTTCCCTTTTGATTGTTAAATGTTTTGTTCATATTTTTTTATTTTATTGCTCAACGTTCATACATACATACATACATACATACATGCTGTCTACCTCATGCTATCCACTCCAACACATTTCTAGGTTTATTCTAGCAGAATGTTTTTCTCCAGCCTTTCCTCATCCGGCAAAAAGCTCCTTACGTGTTTTTGTCATGTGTTTCTTCTCTGGTTTGTAGGACACACAAACCACCTCTTATAAACACATTTTTTTTCTTTGCATCACAGCATTCCATGCATTTTCTTCCTTTGGTGCCTGATCAACACCAAGTCTCTTGCATGTCGGAACTTCCTTCTTTTGCCGCCATCTTTATGGCTTAACTTGCTTCACTAGTCACTGTCGCTTTTTTAACACCTACAGCCTTGCCTCTGCGAATGATTCAATGTTTTGCAGGCAAATTCTTAGCACTGCTCATTCTTACAGCAGCCAATATTCTCTCATTTACTTTGAGTTTTTGCATTCCTGTCATTTCCACTTAGCTGGACATAGGTCCATCATGTTTGCACACCAAGGTTTGCTGGCTATGCAACCTTTTCTACCTCTTTGCTACAGAAATATCTTCCTTTTATCATCTATTTTGTCTCCCACAAAATGACTTGGGGTGGGGCTGTCTGTAGCGAACTCTAGTGAGCTTCCTCTCTTATATTTTGGACCCCGTTGTGTCTACCACTCCAACTGGTTCTTATTGGTGCAAATTGTCTCTTACTCTATCGCGTGCCAATATGCAACCCAAACAATTACAACCTTCAAATAAATCACGTGAGACAGTCTTTTCGAAACTGCATTTGAGCCTACCTGTCAGCTATAAAAGACCATGAGGTCTCTCACCAACGTTGTCAACAACATCTACACAGCACAACACACTGCACAACACACTGCACTGGTTCTAACATATAACTGTTTGTGAGCTTTCCTCACGAGGGTTAACAGCTAACATACAACCCACGCAGATGCATGTAGATATATGAACAAATGTACATCAACCACTTCCATTCAGCTTGTGTAAATATACGTGTGACAACAATAAGCGTATTTAAAGTTACCACTTTGTGTTTTATACATTCGTTACCAGGTTCCTACCACAATAATATTACAGCCTTCTGAGCAGAGTCTCATTAGATGACACCACAACCTATAACATTTAAAAGTACCACTGATGATTTGGAGTGGATTAGTGTTTATATACTCGTTTCCTTCATTAATGGTTAACTTCCTGTTAATGTAAGAAACCAAAAGAAATTTTTCAACTCAAAAATTTCAGTTTCAGACAAAATATCAGTTCTTAAATATTTTATTCCATCCCTCCCCACAGCATACAAACTTATTCAAACTATTGAAGTGCAGTATATAATTTTTGGTTGACCGTTCTGGCAGACACACTAGCCAAATTGACTATATCCTCGCCAGATAAAGGGAAAGAGGGCTGCTTATAAATGCCAAAACCTTCCCAGGCAAAAAATGTACCCCTCAACATAGATTAGTAGTTAGCAACTTCAGGATCAGGGCTAAATGGATGCCCAGAAGATGACCAGCTTGGAGGAGAAGGGTCTGGTAGTTTAAAGATCCAGAAAATGGACAGAGATTTAGAGACGTATTACTCAAAGCCTTTGATGAAATAGAAGGGGATATAGCATTACATGATGTGGAAGACAACTGGAGGTTTCTACAGGACAACCTGCTGAGAGCCACTGACTAGATCTGTGGATGGTGCAAAGTCCCCTCTCAGCCCAAAGTAACGTGGTGGTGGAACAATGTGGTTGACAGGGCTATTAGACAAAAGAAACAGGCTTGAAGGACTGGAAGAACGGAGGTAGCAGGGAATTGGATCAGACTGTCAGAAGAGAAGCTAGGAGACAGGTTTACTTAGCCAGAGGGGAAGCAGATAAGAAAAAAATTGCCAATGTTCTCCACCGTGAGGACCAAAGACTTGGAGTATTTTGTGTTCCAAGACAGTGTGTGAGAGAGAATCATGATGTCGAAGGAGAGAAATGTGTCCGCATGGATGATGGTTCACTTGCACTAAACGAGGCTGCAAAAAGAGAGGTTTGGAGACACCACTATGAAAGGTTGCTCAATAAAGAGAATGAATGGGAGAAAGAGAGTCTGCCGATTGTCAACCCAACAGAGGGACCAGCTATCCGAATTGACAGTACCTTGATAGATAAAGCAATTAAG
>NC_068983.1:88549030-88550402 GCF_001194135.2 Octopus bimaculoides
GTAAAGGTGACACTTTAGATACAAATAATTACAGAGGTATCAAGTTGTTGGATCAGGTAATGAAGGTCACGGAGAGGTTCATAGCCTAACTAATTAGGGAGAGAGTCAGTTTAGATGAGATGCAGTTTGGGTTTGTGCCAGGGAAAAGCACCACTGATGCTATATTTCTGGTAAGACAGCTGCAGGAGAAATACCTAGCCATAGATAAACCTCTGTACCTGGCTTTCGTTGACATGGAGAAAGCCTTTGAAAGAGTCCCCCGATCCCTTATCTTGTGGTCAATGAGGAAACTAGGGATAGATGAATGGTTAGTGAGAGCTGTGCAAGCCATGTACAGGGATGCTGTCAGTAAGATAAGAGTTGGCAATGAGTACAGTGAAGAATTCCAGGTATCAGAACTAGAAAAGTTTCAAGTGTGGAAGCAAGGGTTAGAATCGGAAGGCCTTAGAGTCAACCTAGCTAAAACCAAAGTCTTAATAAGTAGGAAAGTAGACAAACCACAAACCCCTTCAGGTAGATGGCTCTGCTCAATCTGTGGAAAAGGCATAGGTAGAAACTCTATAAGATGTACCCAGTGTAAGCTATGGACACACAAGAGGTGCAGCAATATCAAAGGAAGGCTAACTAGGAAGATAGTTTTTGTATGTGACAGATGCTCAGGAGCAATAAACACTGAAAATGTGCAGAGAACAACTTTTGCCGCATTCCAGGGAGAAAAACTAGAAGTAGTTGATAAATTCCATTACCTAGTTGACAAAGTCAGTTGCGGGGGTAGGGTGCACTGAAGGCATAGCTGCTAGAATAAGAATAGCCTGGGCAAAGTTCTGAGAGTTCTTACCTCTGCTGGTGACAAAGGGTCTCTCGCTCAGAGTAAAAGGCAGACTGTTTGACGCATGTGTATGAACAGCCTTACTACATGGCAGTGAAACACGAGCCATGACTGGGGAAGACATGCATAAACTCGCAAGGAATGAAGCCAATATGCTCCGATGAATGTGTAATGTCAGTGTACATACTTGACAGAGTATAAGTACCTTGAGAGAAAAGTTGGACCTAAGAAGCATCAGTTGTGGTGTGCAAGAGAGACGATTGCGCTGGCATGGTCATGTAGTGAGAATGGATGAGGATAGCTGTGTGTAAAAGTGCCACACCCTAGCAGTTGAGGGAACCTGTGAAGACATGGGATGAGGTGGTGAAGCACAACTTTTGAACATTAGGCCTCACCGAGACAATGACTAGTGACTGAGACCTTTGGAAATATGCTGTGCATTAGAAGACCTGGCAAGACAAGTGAGACCATAACCCGTGGCCTTTACCAGGGATGTAGCCAGCCTACTTATGTGTACCTTTCCTTCTTTGGATACTGAACTCT
>NC_068983.1:88551322-88567121 GCF_001194135.2 Octopus bimaculoides
CATGATTGTTACCAGCGTCGCCTTACTGGCACTTGTGCCAGTGGCATGTGAACAAAACATTCGAGCAAGGTCGTTGCCAGTGCCGCTGGACTGACTCCTGTGTAGGTGGCACATAAAAAACACCATTTGAGCATGGCCATTGCCAGTACCACCTGACTGGCACATAAAAGCACCCACTACACTCTCGGAGTGGTTGGCGTTAGGAAGGGCATCCAGCTGTAGAAACTCTGCCAGATCAGATTAGAGCCTGGTGCAGCCATCTGGCTCGCCAGTCCTCAGTCAAATCATCCAACCCATGCTAGCATGGAAAGCGGACGTTAAACGATGATGATGATGACCACCACTACCACCAGCACATCAGTTTCTTTTCCATCAGTGAGAAAGTCAATGTGAGAGAGCCTTTAGATCAGTGTTTCTCAACCATTTTTTACCTTTGGACCCCTTTGATTCCTATCTTATTTGGACATACTCTCCTAGTCATCTGATGTTTAAAAAATCCCATTATATTTTTATGATTAAATATTATTAGTTTCTGTATAAAAAAGATTGTTTCGTGTATTGCAGGAGTATAACCAATTTATTGCAGATAAATTTTAACCAGAAAATCTTATATGGACCCTTCCTCACCAGGGAAATATGGACACCAGATGAGAACCACTGCTCTAGATGTTCATTCAGCATGCTGAAACAGTTGCCAAATCATTCTCAAATCATACATATATTTTAAAAAATTTTAATCCTAGATCTGCTTGAGCAAAACTAACTTGAGGTTAAACAACAACATCCAGTTTCTTTGATATCAGTTTTTTAATAAATGAATAATCTCTGCCTCTGCTGTTTCCCAACCTTATCTGTATTCATTCTCTCATTCTTCTACAGAATGTTTTTATCAGAAGGGAGATTACCATTTTGCTCTGCAGGACTATGAACAAGCCTTGGAGTTAGATCCCTTGGACAGGAAATATTTTCCTAGGATTTCTGAACTCAGTTACTTGTTAGCACTACAGTACTACACTGACCGAAACTTTGAGGTAGAGAAAAATTTTGAATTTCTATCTGTAAATACAGGTGTGTGTGTGTGTGTGTGCACCGTTATGTTAAAATGTACATGCATGTGCATATCTGTATGCTATTGTGTAGAGAGAGCAAAACTGTAAGCATGCATGCATATGTGTATGTGTTTGTGAGAGAAACTATGCAAAGGTATAAGTATATGGGTTACAATGTATATGCATGTAACCATTCTGGAAGAGAAGCTTATGAAAACTTAAAGACCCAGCAAACTGACAGAAATTTAGAGATATTCTAATGGAAGCTTCTGATGAGTAATAGAAAGGATTATTGTTGTTGTTGCTAATGTTTTGATAGAAATCAATATATTAATATTCTTTTCTACTCTAGGTACAAGGCCCGAAAGTTTTTGGGTGGGGAGGGGCCAGTCGATTAGATCTACCCCAGTACACAACTTGAACTTAATTTATCAACCATGGGAGGATGAAAGGCAAAATCAACCTTGGTGGAATTTGAACTCAGAAAATAAAGACAGATGAACTGCCTCTAAGCATTTTGCCTGACCTGCTAACGTTTCTGCCAGCTCATCGCCTTAATCAATATATCAATATTATCATAACTTTTATTAACATCATTTTTATCACCTTCTTCTTCTTCTTCTTCTTCTTCTTCTTCTTCTTCTTCTTCTTCTTCTTCTTCTTCTTCTTCTTCTTCTTCTTCTTCTTCTTCTTCTTCTTCTTCTTCTTCTTCTTCTACATGCACTATTGCTGCTGCTGCTACAACCACTTCTTTTTCTTCTGTGATATTTTTACTGAAATATAACATGTATGTATATGATACATATATAATACAAAACCACATCAAAAATACAAATCCAAAACCAGGTAAAGAAAATGGAAAAGAGGAGCAAAGATAGCAAAAGAAAGAAAAAGAAAAAAAGAAACAAAACAAAGGGAGAAAAAACCCCACATCAATTCAGGGCATAACCTTGCTCTGATGTCCAGATCTCTATTGAGGATTTTGCTGCCATCCTCTAGAGCTTGTCCTAGTTGAAGCACATCAACCAGTTCCCTAAGGGAGCTTGGACTTGTTTTGCCTGTGCTCTCTCCAAGCTATTGAAGAATGTCTCTCTATCCAACAACACCAGAGATTGGCAGAAACTGTTCCTATTCCCTCTGGTCTCTCTCCCCACATGACAGGCCTTTTTTTCTTCCAAGCAGCATTCAAATGCTCTTATTGCTGACAGTAGATTTGAGCATTTATTGTTGCATTAGTTGGAAGTAACTCAAAGTAGATAATTCCTTTGCAATCCCACGAAACAGAAAGAAGAACCTTCTTTGCATGGAGTTCCCTTTTGAGTTGTGGTTGGGCCTTTCTCCCCTCACCAAGCCAATGTCTACAATGCTTAACATTTTGATAAAAGACTCAATTTTCCTCACCAGTCTGCCCAAAAAGGGCTAGATGAGTTCATGAGAACGAAGAGAAAAGCAGATGTCCACTTGGGGTTTGCAGTTGGCTTCGGACAAATCATGAGGCACCCATTTTCTGAGTATTGGTACCTTTCCAAGTGTTGAAGATGGTAGTGAACAGTTGTATGGCTTAAAAGAAGCTTACTTGCCAATTCTTCAACTGAAACTGCATGATCTTTCTTAAGTTCTGCTAAAAGTAGCTTGTCATCATACTCAATTGGATGTCCTTTTTGGGCCTCATCTTTGAGGCTGAAATCTCCACTTCTGAATTTTACAGACCATCTTCTGCAAGTTTTTTTTATTCAGGCGCTCTTCTCCATAAGCCAAGTGAATATTTTGAGTCGCTTCAGCTGCTGAGTTCCCTTTTTTAAACTCATAAAGTAATGTGTGCCTCAAATGCCCCTTAGATACTTCTATGTTTGAAGAGCTATAATTTGTAAAATTTCAATTAGATTATCCTGCAAAATGAAATTTAATTAGTTTAAATATGTCCAAATACATATAAATATTACTTGATGCCATTAGACATTATAAAATACTGTTAAAGCATTTACAAATTGAAAATATAGAAGTCTGGACATTACTTATATGATAACCTGATATTAGTCAGTCAGTTATTGTGTGAGTTAGGGAGTGAGTTATTAATTGTATTACTGAGTGAATCAGTGTGTGTACTTGTGAGTGAGTGAGTGAGTGAGCGAGTGAGCGAGTGAGTGAGTGAGTGAGTGAGTGAGTGAGAGTATTAATGACTGTACTACTAAATGAGATAGTAAGTTTATTAGTCAGGGTATTAGTGAAGGAGTTAGTAAATGAGTTAGTGAAGGAGTTAATAAGGGTATTATTGAGTGTATTTTTGAGTGAATTGGTGAGTGCGTTAATGAATGCATTAGCAAGGGAGATAAAGGTTAAAGACCCCCTTTAGTCATAAATGACCAAGAGATTGCACCTAGAAAATTACCCTCCGAGGCACAGGTCCAGGCAAGCTTGTTTATGGAAGACCAGCAGTTGACCATGCATACCAGCCTCCAATCTCCACACGATGGATGTTATCCAAAGAAAAGGCAAAGGCCAATACAGCTTGGCACCAGTTATGTCACAAATCATTTCTACAGCTGAGTGAACTGGAGCAATGTGAAATAAAGTGTCTTGTTCAAGAACACAACACTCAGCCCAGTCTGGGAATCGAACTTATTACCTCAGGATTGTGAGCCCAATGCTCCTCAGTGGTTAGAGCACCCTATATAGTAAGAGAGATAATGAGTGTATTACTGAGTTAGTGAGTCAGTGTATTAGTGAGTGAGTGTATATGTGAGTGAGTTATGGAGTTAATGAGTGAGTTAGGGAGTTAGCTACTAATTGTATTTGTGAGTAACTCAGTGCATGTATTAATGAGTGTATTAGAAAGTGACATACTGAGTGAATTTGTGAGTGAGTTAGTGTCTGTATTAGTGAATGAATTTGTGAGTGATTAAGTGAATGAGTTAGTGTGAGAATTAGTGGGTGATATATGATGTAAGTTAGTGAGTAGGTTAGTGAATGAGTCAGTGAGTTAGTGAGTGAATTAGTGAGTTTATTAGTGAGTTAGGGAGTGGAATAATGCATGTGTTCTTGAGTGAGTTAGTGAGTGTATTATTGAGTAAATCGGTGTATGAGTTAGTGAGTGAGTTGGTGAGTGAGTTAGGAAGCAAGTTATTAATTGCATTAGTGAGTGAGTCAGTGAGTGTATTAGTAACTGAGTTAGTGACAGTATTAGTGATTGTGCTAATGAGATGATTAATGAGTGAATTGTGATAGTGAATGTATTAGTGAGTTAGTGAGTGCATTTTGAGTAAGATAGTGAGTGTATTAGTCAGTTAGTTAGTGTGTGAGTTCATGAATGAGTTAATGAGTGAGTCAGTGATTGTAATAAGCAAGTGAGTCAATGAGTTTATTAGTGAGTGAATTATTGAGAGAGATAGTAAAGGACTTAGTGAGGTAGCTTATGAGTGAGGTAGTTAATGAGTTTGTGAGTGTGTTAGTGAGAGAATTAGTGAGCATGTTAGTTAGTGAGTTAATGTGTTAGTTCTCTAGCATATTAGTGAGTTTGAAAGTGAATTAGCGAGTGAGTTGGTGAATGATGTAGTGAGAAAGTTAATGAGTGTGTTAGTTTGTGAGTTATAAGTTGGTGAACAAATTAGTGAGTTTATAAGTGAGTGCATTATTGATTGATCTACTGAGTGAGCTTTGGACTGAGTTACTGATTGTATTTGTGAGTGAATCAGTGAGTGTATTAGTGGGTGTATTAGGGTTTATGTTAGTGAGTGAGTTAGTAAGCAAGTTAGTGATAGTATTAATGAGTATGTCATTGAGTGTATTAGTGAGTGAGATGGTGATTGTATTAGTGAGTATGTTATTGTGTGACTTAGAGAGTGAGTTTGCAATTGTATATGTAATTTAAGGAGTGAGATAGTGAGTGAGTTAGTGTGAGAGTTAATTTGTAAGTTATTGATTGTATTAATGAGTGTGTCAGTGTGTGCATTAATGATCAAGTGACTGGGGGAGGGAGGGAGTTTATAGTGATACTTCTTTAGTTTTTTTAAATATCTTCTTATCTTAAGACTTTGAAAAAAAAAAGCTGTCCATATAAATTATTCAGTTCATTATGTTTCTTCTTATTTCTAGTAACATCACTTTCTTTCTCATCCTGCAGCCAATATATCCTCTTTTCTTTCAGCTATCAGAAATACTTCTTCACAGCCAGTAACATCATTCTCAATCTTTCCACTTCAACTTCCACACAGTTTTTTTTTCCACATTAACAATCCTCTTTTTCCATTTTTTTTCTGTTGAAATACTCTCGATATCTGTTTTGTAGGTGTTAGACCCTGTAGATTGTCGGCAATTCCTTTGTTTTTCTATCTACAGTCTCAATGTCATTGTTTGTCTATTTGATTTTTCTGGTGTAGTTCTTACTGATGGCTACAGCTCTTGAGTTTCTAGCAGTGATGGTGCTTATGCCTTTGAGTGTGCATTTTAATCTTCTCCTTATAATTCTGAAATATTCTTTTCTGATTTTATCTTCCGTTATTTTATCGTTTATACTATCAGCTTCCAAGACCACAAGATATTTATATCTGTCATGAGTATCACTCTCCCATATCTTCTCTTCATTAACTTCATTTTATTACTTGTCTGGTATTTCCCTTTCTTCATTACAAATGTTCCACTCCTAAAAATCCCAAATTCCATTCTGATGTCTTTGTCAAACATTCACAATATTGACAAGGATTTCCAATTCCCTTTTTGCCTTGCCATATTTCTTTAGATGATCCATGCATAGCAAATATTTAACTTTTCCCTGGTCTTTTCCTAAGCTATATCAAGCTTTTTATTTTCTTAATTCTAAGAAGAGTGGGATAAAAGCAGAGACAAACAGTGAAGATGTACATCTTATAATTCATTGTTATGCCTTTCTACTGTCTTCAATTTTTCAAATAATTTCTCCTAATAATTTTGAAACAACCTGATTTGCAGAAACTGGTCTATACTATTCTCATATCATTTTATTGTGACTCACTTTATTGAAACTCTTTACTTCAGTTCTATTACAATACATATATATTCCTGACTACAAATTTGTAACCTATATAGTCAACTGATACGAGGACTTGGTTAAAGATTTCAAGGATCAGATTAGTTTACTGGTTAAACTAGTTAAGAAGTTAACAGGAGCTATCATCAACAGCAGGTGGTGGGTCAGCAAAATATCTGTCAGTTTTAGTACTTCAGTAAAGTTTGAAAACTTAGAGTAAAAAAGAAACTAGTAATTTACTTAGAAAATGCTGCAAACAACGTGCGAGCTGCAAGAATGGTCCTCCTCCATTTTTTCAATGTTAGACATAAAGGTTGCATTGTCCAAGATGGGGTGCATTCACTGAAACAAAAAGTTACAAAAGCCATTTGTTGAGCATTTGTGGTAGAGGTGTGGCATGGCAACAAAGCTAGAATTTGATCTATGGTGGACATCAGCCAGCAGCTACTCACTGATTCCAAATAAATAAGTGCAATGTTTTGGCAGTACTTTACTGAACTATTTGATATAGCAGGTTTTGAGGTTTACCTCAACGCTTTTCTCTGACTGTTGGACAAGGAGACAGTGTTGCAAGAAGCGAATTTCAGCTGATAACATGGTAGATGTGTTGAGCTATGTGTGTGTGGGAAACTGCCATGATTGGATTGAGGGAAATTGTTATAATTGTCGCATGCCAGCCTTGTTTGTTCATGTCTTGACAGCTCACTGCAACAGGTAACAGATTAGCAAGCATTTGCAGTCAAGTGAGCCGGGAGTGATGGCACAGCTGGGAGAAGATCTGAACAAGAGGGATATGACTGGAAATTTCTGACCCATACCTGTGCGCAACACAGTGTTAGATCTTGGCAAAGGGACTCACCTAGAGGCCAGAGCTTGTTTTTCATGAAAATCTGTGCAATCTCTGACTGATCTATGGTGAGTCAAGGAAGTTCTATTTTGTTGTCACATATTAGCACAGTTGTGCTATGGCTACTTCAGCTAATCAGAGCTTGCCTCATATTAATACAAACAGCAGGCATCTGTCCAGTGGTAATCATGTTTTTAGTTAGTTAGCAAAAGACTTCGTTGCAAGTAACAGCTATTCTCAATCAGTTATTGGAAGACACTGATGTCAAACAGCATTTCTTTAATATGAACAGCTTGTTTATCTCACCAACTTAGTGCAGCAAACTAATGGATTTATTTAAACTATCCATACCAACCACTCCATGGACATCCTATTGCATTTATGTCCAACTCACCCTACAAGTATTGTTACCGTCAGTCCATAACAACATGTCCCAGCTAACATATAACAGTTTCCAGCTGCCAGCTCATCATGCATTACTACTAAAGCATTCTTTTCAAATGTAAATTACCTGGCTTCCTTGACTCACGTACATACAGCCCACATACCTCGCTACTTGCTAGCACTTTTTCATTACCAAATAAGCCTTCTGATATTATTTCCTTACCATTGCCTTCTGATATTATTTATACTGCTTTACAAAAGAACACGCATTGAACACTTACATTACAACTTTACATTGACTTTACCTACATTAGTAATGCCACACAGGCCTTACTGTTATAGAGCCGTCCATGACAATCTCCACCCCATGTAGAGTGGGTTGGGAATAGATCTGGCTTTGGCAGGGGACTTGTCAGTTTGGATTAGTTCAAAGTAGTTGACAGGATAGACCATAACTACCTCATGGCTGTCCTAAGTTGTTGGTTTTGATCCCATCTTCGGTGAGTGGATTACCACAAAGTACAGCAGCAGCTGTTTGTAGGTCAAATTACACAACCATTGCTCAGAACTTTTGAGCATCATATTCTCAGTCCACCAAGGATGACCCCTCTACCCTCTCTGTATGCTTTTGCTCTGGAGTCTTTGCTACAGTGGATGGAAAGTTTGAGGAGTATCATGCTGGAACTGGGTTCCTTGAGAGCTATGTCTATACACAGATGATGTTGCTTGTCATGCAGTTGGACACTTGAAATACAGAAGTAACCAACAGTATAATGAAAAAGTACCTGGTAAGTACAGGAGCATACATAAACTATGGCAAGTCAGTGGGCTTGCAACTAGGCATTTAGAGAGACAAGTCCATGTTGACTAAGGGTGATATCTATTGCTAAACTGAGGGCTCAGTGAAATACTTGAAGTATGGTTTACATCAGACCTCCAGGTGGATAGGAACAAGGAAGAAGTCATGAGTAGGGTGACCAGTCTCATCCTGAAAGTTCAGGCAGAAGTAGCTAATGCACACATTGCCTTGGTGGTTACCTACTGCCTGATCATCATACTATGGCCCAAGAAACATTTGACTAGATAGGAGTGCTTGATTTTCCACTTTTTATGGAAGAGTCATGAGATTTTGATAATCAAGAAATCTATCTACTGTCAACACCCATCCCATGATGGTCTTGGGATGCCATCCTTGATGTTGCACCAGCACAGCATGCACTGAGGCCAACATACCTGCAGAAGTATCTGAATCACTGTAATGGTGTTGCTGACAGCAATGAAAACAAGAGTAAACTGGTGTGGGTGTCCTTTGTGCCACACAATTTTTCACAACTCATTTCTTTGACTGAGCTGCAGACAAGGATCAATTGTAGACTAATATTGTATGCTCATTAGCATCTACAATGTCACCAGGTGCTTATAGCCTTGTATGAGCAGGGCAATGCCATCATTGAGAAAACAACTCCAGATTTCTATAAAGGATACTTGAAAGAATGAGCGACAATGGCTTAAGAATGACTCTGGACATCAGCAAGAACAGTCTGAGTGGTCTCCTCTGGAGGACTTTAAAGTCAGGAACAACTTCCAAAAGTCCTTGGTATGGCAGTGTTGCTGTGCTACCTGCTGAAGACAAGTTCTTCAGGCCATCACTCAATATCTGTGCAGAAGTGACTGGTGGGCCTGTGTCAAACAGCTACAGTCATGTGCAGGACAAATCCAGCTGTCCACCAGGTCTGTAACGAAGATTGACATGTCACCATCCTTTAGCAGAAAAGGGAAGCAAATATTTTTCTGCTTGATGGCTGTGGCACCAAGTTGTGTAAACAATACAAAGGAAAGTTTAAGGCAGTGAGGTGGCAGAATTATTAGCATGCCAGACAAGATGCTTAGCAGCATTTCATCCATTCTGAGTTCAAATTCTACCAAGGTTGACTTTGCCTTTCGTCCTGTCAGGGTCAACAAAATAAGTACCAATTGATCACTGGGGTCAATGTAATCAACTTTCCCCCTCCTCTGAAATTGCTGGCCTTGTGCCAAAGTTTGAAATCAGTATAGAGGAAAGTGAGGGTAGAGAGGAAGGTGCTGCCTTCCAATGTATTTATGGAAAAATGGATGAGAGTGACAACAATGGTGAGTTTGAATGGACTTACTCTGATACTTATTTTCTAAGTAGGAGGAAAAAAAGAAGGAGAGAAAACATTTGAGGTTTTGGAGATGGCAGAGTAATCCGGGCCTTTTTGTGTGGTATTTTCCCCAAATTACCTTAAATGAACTGCCCCACTATCAAGGAACTTATTTATTTATTTGATATCTATTTTTATATTTTTTGTTATATCCTTATTGGTGTTGACTCCTGTTTGATCAATGTAACTCCCACCTTTTGTGTGTTGAATTTGTCCTTTGTCCTCAATGTCTTGGCCAATAAAAGAAACCACCATCAACAGCAACACCATTATTATTTGATTTTGTATCTATCTAATTAAAGCAAAAGCAATATGAATGTTCCCTTGTAACAATAAATATAACAATAATATTGACTGTAACATTTTACATTGCAGGAATCTGTAGTAAAATTGGACAAGGCAGTAAGTTACTCACCAATCTCTGGCCAATTATATATCTTGAGAGCCAAGTGTAAACGCATGTTACAGGTAAAAGTTTAATACTATTCTATATTCTATATTCAATATCCATTCATTGTAAATAATGTATAAGGTAAAAGTTTGCTTTCTTTTTCTGTCCTTCAGACCTTCCTTGTGTGTATATCTATAAAATTATTCTCCTTAACCCAGTAACTCTGTTTGTAGATCATGCAGATAATACTGCCAAAGCCTGTCCTGGACTATAGTGTACATGTGTGAACTGTCAGCTCTCTGATCCTACAGATACTTCTGTAAATATGTTATTTTATGACGTGATTTTGTGTGTATCTAAATCTTTATATAAATTGTGTGTATGTCTGCATGGAAAAGTATATAAGAAAATATAAATATTTGTAATCATTAAGTGTTTTGTGAGTCTTTTTGTTACTACTTATACATAAATTGTGAGTGTATATGTATATAGTTATTGTTTAGACCTGTTGGGGAAATGTGGCTTAGTGGTTAGGCTGTTGCACCCACTATTGTAAAATTGTGTTTTGATTTTCTGGACTGGGGCATTGCATTGTGTTCAGTCAGATGGCAAAATGAATACCCTTGATATGGACTGGTGTCTCATCCATGGAAACTGGCCTTATGAGCCTATGGCTTAAGAAGGACCTTTGATCCTTTCTGTTTTTATTGATTACTGAGATCCAGTTCAGCTTTCATCAAACAAACTTATAATCAATGAATTCCAAGCATTATACTTATTTTCAGACAGTGTATCTAGAACTCCATTATCTATTATGGACTTCCATTTTTTAAGATACTAAATTATAGTTTAAGGGAATTCAGCTGGTATAATTAAATCTGTAGAGGTTTCTTCATTGACTTGTATGCTCGTCTATATATGTTTAGTGTGTATATGTATATAAATACTTCTGTGTGTACCTAGATATTAAAATAGGTTCACCATATCCCTGCATGTTATAGGAGGCAACTAAAATAGTGCATGCTTGAAAGGGCATCTAGCTTCAAAACATTACCTCAAGATGGGAACCATGATGCATACAGATAAACTATTATGGCTTTGAAACAGTCTGTTGTTGTTATTCTTGTGTACATAAATATATATATATGTGTGTGTGTGTGTGTGTGTGTGTGTGTGTGTGTATATAATTGGAAGAGTTATCTAAGTGCAGTTTTTGTTCTGAAACCTTGTGTTCTAGGTTAAAATCATGCCAATGGCAATACCTTTCATCCTTTTAGGGCTGCCAATTAAGTTCATGTCCAAAGCATTTGGTGGGATTCCTTGCAGTCTCTGTTCTGGTTCTATGCAATCTGATAGCAAAACTGGTGAGAACATAGTTGTTGTCTTTCCCTTGGACAACATTGGTGGTGTAGAAAGGAAAGACTTACATGTATAAGCTACTGCGAGTCTCTCTCTCTCTCTCTCTCTCTCTCTCTCTCTCTCTCTCTCTCTCTCTCTCTCACACACACACACACACACAAATAATTGATTGTGTATGAATGTGTCTTCTTTTGATTCTCAATGAAATTTTCAAAACCTTGTATCCATTTCTAACAAAATACAACCAGTTGGATAAGTAGCTTGTCAATGACCAATGATTGTTCAATGTCTGGAAATAAAGAATCCTGACCCAGGCAAACTTCATTTTCTTGCCATTGCTTTATTGTTAGAAACATGTGAATGAAATTGCACAATGGAGGTTGGAAGCAGTGGGAGGGTGGAGTCAAAACTTAAACACCTATTTTGCAAACTTGACACATTTGTCAGAATTAGCTGAGTATATGTTAATTGCAAGAACTTTAAGATGATTACAGGCTTGATGTTCAAGATATACAGCAATATGTGTGAATGCACTAAGATCTCATTCTATTTACATAGAATCTACCTGTATGTACTGCACAAATAGTTTTATCAATGAGAGAGAGAGAGAAAGAGAGAGAGAGAGAGAAAGAGAAAGCGAGAGAGAGAGAGAGAGAGAGAGAGAGAGAGAGAGAGAGAGAGAGAGAGAGAGAGAGAGAGAGAGAGAGAGAGAGAGAGAGAGAGAGAGAGAGAGAGAGAGAGAGAGAGAGAGAGAAAGCAAGAGAGAGAGAGCAAGAGAGAGAGAGAGAGACTGAGATAGACAGACAGAGGAAAGTTGAAAGTGTATCAGTGACTTGGAGATACATTGACCCACAACCATATATACGTTGCCTTGTGGCATTATAGAATAACATTACTAGCATAGACACAAGATTTGCAGAGAGGGGAGAAATATCAATCCCAGTACTTGACTGGTATCTTATTTTATTGACCTTTGAAGGAGGAAAAGCAAAATTGAACTCAATGGAATTTGAATTCAAAATGTAAAAATCCAGACATTCATTCTAACACTCTAACAATTTTCCAAATTCCTCCTTCCTTGCAAACATATTCTGAAAGCACCAGTTCCTATCCAATCATCCAGAAAATAATCCCTAATATTTTTTCCTAATCCTTGTATTTAAAACTACTATGGTTATTTCTGACATCGGAAATATCATAGATAATCAGCCCCACCTTTTTATGTGATATTAGATGGTTATTAGTTATCACATTTTGATTTGTGATAGAGTATGATGGCATTATAGATAATTAGAGACATTGAAGGACAGACTGTCACAGTCACTGCTTGTTTGTTATCTAGGTGTGCATATATGTATCTTATACCAATTCTTCTTGGTCGTCAAGTAGAATCTCCACTGAAATGAAGCTTGATGTTATTTAACTCTAGGTCAGTCTTGACCCACCAAACTTGTTGAATGTTGATAGTTAACTAAATGACCAGGTGTCATCCACAGATCTATACCTCTGTCTAGTTGTTGTTGTGTAGCTATCAGTAGGCTCCAGGCTATGATCAGAGGTGTTCCTGCTATGCCCATCCATATTTTTTTTTCTGGTGTAGCGCACCCAGCAGGCTTCATTGTTAAATGTGTACTCCTTTTCTTGTTGGCTTCAAGAGCTGCACATATTTCTTGGTATGTTGAATTATCTCTCCCCAGTCAAATTTATTATTTATGTTTGTTATTAATAGTGTTGCTTAGCCCCAGGTCAACCCTATTCAACAAATTTATGAACAAGGTCGTTCTTGTCATGACCATTTCATCTGTTTGTAAATGGCAAAATACTCCTTTTAAAACCTTTGTAAAATATAAGAGACCAGACAAAGACATGTAGTTTGTGTGCAATAGTAGAAATCACTTGTTGAACAGATCTTAACCTAAGATTAAAGATAAAAGAAAAGAAAAGTATCTATTGAAAATTAATGAGAAATCTGCAGACATGGCTGTGTGGTAAGAAGTTTGCTTCCCAACTACATAGTTTTGGGTTCAGTTCCACTGCGTAACACATTGGGCAAATGTCTTCTACTATAACCCAAGACTGACCAAAGCCTTATGAGTGAAATTGGCAGGTGGAAATTGAAAGAAGCATGTCATATGTGTGTGTGTGTGTGTGTGTGTGTGTATTTGTTCTCCACCACTGCTTAACAACAAGTGTTGATTTGTTTATGCCCTATAACTTAGCAGCTTAGGAAAAAATGACTAATAGAATAAGTACTCTACTTTAAAAAAAAATTACTGGGGTCAATTTGTTCAACTAAACCGTTTAATGCAGCACCCCAGCATGGTTGCAGTCTAATGATTGAAACAAGCAAGCAGTAAAAAGATAAAAGGTATACTTCACCAACTTCACCAACTTTAAATCTACATTAGTTATTATTAGACACATATTTATGTATCTGACTGCCTCAGTACCAAATCTTGAAAAGCTGGGTTTTACAAAGCTAGAAGAAACACAGCTTATATGAAAATTACAATTATAGCAGATCCTATATACCTCTAAGAGAGATGCATATTAAGTACTTTATGTTTTTTTGCATGAATACACAAATATCACACACACACACACACACACACGTATGATGAGCTGAGTGATTACAATTTGATTAATCTCATTCTAGTTAATTTGTTTGTGTATAATGACATCTATGATAGCTGATCAAGTCTACCTGACAGTGGTATCAATGCAGGCAGACATATTCATTGTTTATGAGACCCAACACTCATAGAGCAGATTGATGTAGTGGTATTCAAAGTATCTATTTCTGGCATAGCACTTCAATCACTATTCTGACCAGATAAGTGCTGACCTTTCTGAATCCTCAATGGGAATGTGTAATTCTTTAAGGTTTTTAAACTGGCCTTCTTGTGAACGCCAGCCATTGATTAACTCACATTAAAAGAGAGCATGTTGGTACTTATCCTCCAAACACTGTGTCTTGCCCACTGGAGTAGTCTTTAATAGGACTTTCATACCTTCAATTTTAGCACTGCTGAGGTACAGTGATTTTAGGTACTTTTTCCTTCCATCAGATACCCCAGATTTTCCAAAGGAACTGGCAGTACATCTTCCATGTCTCATTACTATAGTGTGATTAAATCATCTGTCTGATAAGCAACAATTTTTTATTGTAAGGCAGATTCCATGACCTGACAGAAGTCTGAGGTGTGGTCATCCAATAGCAATATTTGTTTCCTTATCCATAACATGATTTCATTGTTTTCTCCAGATGGCAGAACTTTTGCTCAACCTTCAATTGTTTATATATCTTTATGATTGGGTCACATGGTAGAAGACCTGGGTTTGGCTAAAACATCACTTCTATTTTTAATGCTGATGAAAAAGCCATTGCTATGACAAAGCTGTTTTCAATGTTCTGTAAATCATCTTTGGAGAAGGCCAACAACATGCAGTTTTCAGGATAGAAGAGTTCTTGTGCAAGCAGAAAGAAGAGTTTTTTCTTCGTGTGCAAGCTGGTGGAGATTGAAAACATTGTTGTTATTCCTGAATTTGATCATGACAACTTTGTTATAGTCCTTAGATCATTGCAGAATAGTGTCTTGATGCATCTCTATTTGATTCCATTCATAGCTGAGAATGCATGTGACATGTCATCAAAGTTTGTGGTGCATGCCTTCACACCTTTATGGAATGAGTAAATAATATTAACTACCATTGGTAAACATCCAATCATCATAAAAAACCCCCACCTAAATATCCAATTCATTCATTTTCAAAAGACAAACATATACATGTATATATATATATATATATATATATGCTGAGACCCCCTTCGGTCATGACTGACCATAGGATTGCACCTAGAAAGTTACCCTCCCAGGCACAAGTCTGGGCAAGGTTGTTTATGGAAGACCAGCAGTCGCCCATGCATACCAGCCTCCCCTCTCCATGCTACCATTGTTATCCAAGGGAAAGGCAAGGGCCATACAGCTTGGCACCTGTGACATCGCAACTCATTTCTACAGCTGCATGAACTGGAGCAACGTGAAATAAAGCTCAAGAACACATGTAGCCCAGTCTGAGATTTGAATTTACAACCTCACGATCGTAAGCTTGATGCTCTAACCACTGAGCCATGCGCCTTCACATATATATGCACACACTTGCATACTCACAGATATATATTTACATAAAAATACATGCATATACTCATTCATATGGAAACACATTCACTTGATTAGTTCTGCTGTTAGGATTTGTAAACAAAATCCAAAATATTCTGTATTTAGTGATGAGATTGAATTCTATAAAGAAGACTTGGTATAAATTTTAAAATGAAATCCATATATGAAGAGCTTACTTTCAAAACCAGATACATGCATCAGAATGAGTTTTGAGTAATTGAGGAAACAACTTGAATATATCTGATTTTGATTGGAAGACTAAGATTCACTTTCTGTCTATATGGCATCTATCTCAGTTTGACTGAAAAAAATTTCACATGCATGAAGCTAGCAGCTTGCAGATATGGTTATTATGAAATTGACCAAATATGCACTTATGCTGGTTTTGAAAGTAAGCTCCTCA
>NC_068983.1:88567362-88569908 GCF_001194135.2 Octopus bimaculoides
TATATATATATATATATATATGTATGTATATATATATATCATCATCATCATCATCATTGTTTAATGTCATGCCAGGTGATGAGAGGTTATACAGAGATACATACATACACACATATGAACATTCAAAAAGAATACTTATGTCCAACTGCTTCCAAACCTACAACTTCTCTACTCCTAATTAGTACACCTGGTAATGTTAGTGTTAAAAATATATTAATTAGCTTAGTGGAGAGAGAGGACAATAATAATATTTAAAACGTCATTCTGCATAGTTATCGCTCTCTAAATACAAATATAAGAGTTTTGTTTCAGGGTTAAGAAATAAAACTTCTTCCTTTACTGAATTTTATTTAAATAATTATAAAAATAAAATAGATAGATGTACATGTTTATAAGTGTTTATTTTTTATCCTTCATAGAAGTGCAAAAAATAGAGTTTTATTACTTAACTTGTCATGATCAGATATATCTCTCAATGGGTAGGTGATTATAGCCCCACATCCTCCTTCAAGAGTGATGGAGTGGAAGTTTTGGAATCAGACCTAGTTGGTTCACATGGAACTTGTTACTTATTCTATAGGTAGATGGTTGAGTATTCCACAGACATATGTACCTTTAATGTTATCTTTGGGCCTACATTGGATCTTGAATTAGTTACAGTACATCAAATGGGTTGCCAAACAGTTTCCATTTACCCATTTTCACTCATGAGTTTAGGTCAACCTAAAGTTATAGTACAGTTATAGTACAGAATACTAACCCAAGATGCCATGAAGTGGGATCAAACCCATGGCCTTATCAGCAAGTCTCCTAGTCATTTGTTTTTACAGCTGTGTCCCTTCTATCTATCTATCTATCTATCTATCTATCTATCTATCTATCTATCTATCTATCTATCTATATAAATACACACACACATACAGTGTATATCACTGTATTGATCAGACTATGAAATGCTGTTATACACTACAGGTTACAATGCCCTTTCTCACATTGTTGTAACTTTTGAATGATGTCACCCCACTGGCTAGGCACGTAGGCCAATATATATATATTTGTAGAAAACATAAATCTGGAGAAGAAGCACACTCTAAGATGTAGAGCAGTATTATTTTTTACTGGGGAAGGCCAATTTATGGGATTACCCTGGGTTTCCTGTCCATAAAGAGTTTGGCTTTATGACATTTCATCAGACCCCAAAGCCTGTTGGCCAATAGGCATTGGGGTCTGCCAATACACCATAAAGTTAAACCCTTTATGGATGGGAAACTCAAGGTAATCCCATAAACCAGCTTTCCCCAGTAAAAAAATATATATATGTATATAAGAGAGATTACAAAGAAATAAATGATTATCTTCTGAACTTCATTAGCTTATATATAAGCTAATGAAGTTCAGAAGATAATCATTTATTCCTTTGTCATTGCTCTTTCTCATTACCACTCAGTACTTGGCTAACACTTTGTTCTGGTTAATATATATATCGTGTTCTACACCAGGTTATTAGTCTCGCAGTGCCTAAGCAATACACATACACACACACACACACACACACACATAAACTAAAATAGACAATAGACATCCATAATTGTAAACAAATATTAAATAAACTGATTTGTTTTGATAACCTTTTACTAACATGCATACACACATAAATGAACTTAGGCAGTGAACTTCTGTATATTCACACACACACACACACACACACACACACACACACACAAAATAAAATAGATCATGGACATCCATATTTGTAAATTTTTCAATTTTATTTTTTATACTTTTTGTATTATCTTTTTTATATTTTTTACATTTTATTTTATTTTTAATCTTTATTTTTATCCTTTATTCTTATATGCTTTAATTTATTATTATTATTATTATTATATTTAAATAATTTATTATTATTATATTTAAATAAAAATATTAACACACATACAAATAAACATGTTTTCATCTACTTAGTCTGTTGGAGTATCTCAACCGACCAACATGCAAATTTTATAATGTCCTTTACCCTGAATATATTTCACCCAAAATCATATTAACAATTAAGGTTACAAATATAAAGTACATTTAGCAATTGGAGAATATACAGAAACTTACAGCTGTTTTGAACTAGCATTAGCATGCCCCATTCTATCTCTATAGTTCCTGTGTGCCGGAGTAATTAGCAGATGAAAATGATGTAATGGGGGTACATGCATGATTCGCTAGGCCTCTTCAGAGTTTCACAAAATTCAATACACATATAAAATAAAAAATAAAAAATAAAAATAAAAATAGAAATGAAAATAAGAATAAAGTAAGAATAAAAATAAATGAAAAATGAAGATATAAAAATATAAGCCACATAAAAAGCCTACAAACAGTATATAAGACCATACAAATAGTTTTAGACACTCCAATACACATGTCTGTGCCTGAGTACATAACCATACTTAGATATCTATGGATTCAAAAGCATATATAGATGAGTACATATGTGTGTCCAGATGTACGTCAACAGTCACTGCCACCACATGTGAGGGGGAATATACATATAT
>NC_068983.1:88569959-88572406 GCF_001194135.2 Octopus bimaculoides
TATATATATATATATATATATATATATATCCCTTCACACATACATACATATATGTAGACACAAATATTCCCATACGTACATGATCCCTGGTATGAACGTGATTCGTTGCGTTTTGAAAGCTGTTTAAATGTTAAAAGTTGCTGGGTGCGTGTGTGTCAGTTCTGTATGTGGTGGATGGGTCTATGTGGAAGTTCTTTCCAGAGGAGTTATTAATACTCTAATAGTAATAATAATAATGATGATGATGATAATAACAACAACAACAACAGCAACAATAATAATAGCAATAATAATAATATGCCAACTTTTTGAACTTTGTGAGGAGGTGCTCCATTATTCTTCCTGTGGAGAAGATCAGGTCATTCCAGTAATGGGTATTAGAGATTCTGCTACTATTTGGGGAGGGTTAATTTATACAGTTAATTCCTCTGATCTAATTGGACAACTATTACTTTAAACTATCTAGGCTTAGCTACAGTTGGATAGACACCAACTGGTCAAGAGGGTTAGGGCACACATGCATACGTACACATACACACACACACACACACACACATACACACACACACACGCTCGTGCTATATATATTTATATCTATATACACGCGTACATATATGTATATATACACATATACATATACACGCACACATCCCTTCATTTCACTATATACTTATACTAGCAGTATAACCCGACCTTGTCCGGGTGTGACTTATTACGCCATCTACGATAAGTCTTGGTAGGTGAAAATCAACTAAAAAAGAAAGCCTTACAACGAAGAAACCCTTATGATGTAAATATGTTCATAATTCAAAAGATGAGGAAATTAATAGGGAAAGTTTGGTCACATACAAAGCACATTCAGTCAGTGTTTCTAGCTAATTTACTTTTGTCTAAAGAAAAAGTTCCCAAACCATTTTGGCCAAAGGCCCCCTTTTGACCCTTGGAGTCACAGATGCTCCCCACCCGAGAAAATATTTTTATTTTTCAATAGACTACTTATTTTGATATCAGCAGATAATGATTAAAAAATAAAGGACGTCGTTTTGCATATGTGCTTGTACGCAGTCTGGAATACAGATGTACAAATTGAAATGCAAGAAAACAAAATAATGAATTGAAAGTTTGGTATTTCCACCACACGACACCTATGAGATCAATGTGTTGTCTATAAAAAGAGTGCTCTTTGGTACAAGTAAATGCCAATGAAATCATTTCAAACCTTACCGATTTCCCTTATCAGAAGAGCTAGAACTTGTGCAACAATCTGACTTATAAGTTATTGTCACCCAGGAAGAGGATTTTTTATGCTCAAGAAAGAGAGTGTATTTGATAGAAATTGTTGAAATATATATGTACTTCATATGAGTAAAAAATTGTTGGGGATGGTATTCACTAGTTAGTTTGAGTAACAAAATCAACCCCCTTTCAAAATGATATAAAAAAATCTGAAAATTTGTCATATTAAACATTCATTTTTTATTCGGGATCTAGTTTGTTTCATTCACAAAATCTTCCTTTTTTTAAAAGGAAGTAAAAAATCTGAAAATTGGTTATCTTGATGCAGTTTTCCATGCTTATTCCTTTGAAGCCATAAACTTCTGGAGAAAAAATTTGACACACACAAAGTTTGTTTTTTTAATTTGTGGTTTTAATATATGGACAGTCTGAATCTACCATTTCTTTCTCTATAATTTCCAAATAATTTTTTAAATACTTCAATATCAAAATTGTGTAGATATGTGTGCCAGAAACAGTAGTTAAGAATTAAGGAAATAAATTTTTGGGAGATCTCTTATTATGACTGTTTTTTTATTCCATTATTTTAATATCTTCTGAAACTTATACATGTATAAATGCAAACAGAAACATTCAAATATATACACACACACATACATACATTTTTACAGAGCTAGTTTTATATACATCTTTGTATATATATAAATATTTTGGCATATCTACACAATTGTGCCCCAAAGATATGCTTCTTCATAACCTTGAGAAAATTAAATATTTCTTTTCTACAAATATGCTTCAGATCAGGTAGATTCCAATTAAATTGGAATTCATTGTGAAAACCGTTTGTACCTAAAGGAGTTTTAGAAAATTCACACCATTAGGTTTTGTTGTATTATCATCATCATCATCATCATCGTTTAACGTCCTCCTTCCATGCTAACATTGGTTGGATGATTTGACTGAGGACTGGCGAACCAGATGGCTACACCAGGCTCCAATCTTATTTGGCAGAGTGTCTACAGCTGGATGCCCTTCCTAACGCCAATCACTCCAAGAGTGTAGTGGGTGCTTTTATGTGCCAGCGGCACGAAGGCCAGTCAAGCGGTACTGGCAACGGCCACGCTCAAAATGGTGTATTTTACGTGCCACCTGCACATAAAATACACCATTATATATATATATATATAAAGATATATATATATATATATATA
>NC_068983.1:88572805-88573769 GCF_001194135.2 Octopus bimaculoides
CCCATTCACACACACATATATATATATATAAATATATATATATATATTTTACTTGTTTCAGTCATTTGATTGTGGCCATGCTGGAGCACTGCCTTTTAGTCGAGCAAATTGACCCCAGGACTTATTCTTTATAAGCCTAGTACTTATTCTATCGGTCTCCTTTGCCGAACTGCTAAGTTACGGGGACGTAAACACACCACCATCAGTTGTCAAGCAATGTTGGGGAGGACAAACACAGACACACAAACATATACACACACACATACATATATATGACAGGCTTCTTTCAGTTTCCGTCTACCAAATCAACTTACAAGGCTTTGGTTGGCCCGAGACAATAGTGGAAGACACTTGCCCAAGGTGCCATGCAGTGGGACTGAACCCAGAACCATGTGGTTTATAAGCAAGCTTCTTTATTTCATAAGTATTTGCCATAAAGGTATTACAAAGAGGGGACGAACAAGGACAGACAAACATGAAAGGTGAAGTAGCTGTATTGATTAAAAATTTACGATTTTAAAATACAATAATTTAATGATTATATTTACAATGTGCTATTTAAGCATTGCTCATTACAGATGCAATTTGTAATGGCTTCCCTGAAGGATAGGCATCCGATCACCAGGGTAGACCCCTTGCTTTTTCTTTCCCTTTATTTGGCTTTCACTTACCTGGTGTCAAACACTCCCAGCTTCCTCGCCACAGGCTTCCATCTTCTCATGAATCTGTCTCGTGACAGGTACCTCCTCTCCAGCCTGATCTTACTACTGAGGTGGAAACTAAAAAAGTTAACCAAGCCCTGGCCAGATACAAAGGTATCCGTCACTATATCCCTTACATGTGTCTTCCATACTGTTTCTTTCAGTATGGCTACTTCACGGGAAAAGCAAACCATCCTTTCCCTGTTAAGGGAAGGAGGCGGCACAATCTCAATGATAGACTCAGCTGATAACTGTACTCCTCC
>NC_068983.1:88574121-88594135 GCF_001194135.2 Octopus bimaculoides
AGCCTGGCCTGAAAGTTCTCCTGAACAAGTTGGTCAATTGAGTTTTATCGTAGCCCACACTCCTACGCCTATACAAAAAATGCATTGCACCCCACGTGTATATGTGTGTGTGTGTGTGTGTGTGTGTTTACTAGTGTCTGTTTTTCTTTTAGTTTTTGTGAACTTATACACATCAACAAATGAGCCAATGAGGTACTCTCTGTGTGGTTGTTCAATTTTCTAGAAATAACAGCCAAATCTCCCTCATACTATGCTCTTGTTAGGAAAGGGAAAATTTTTACTCCTCTCCATCTTTATGATTAAAATTAATATTTTTGATTTTGTTCGGCTCTATGAATTTAATTTTTGTTAAATGCTTCTATCCATCGCTTGATACAGCAAATTGGAAAATCCTGACTAAAATAGAGAAAATCTAACTTAACAAAAAATATAGAAAAAGAAAGAAAAGGTTCTGTTTTTCAAAGCCAAAAGATGTGTTTTTTGTCTGGATGTAATTTTATAATTAAAACAAATTCAAAATTTTAATTTCAGAGCATAAGATAAGACTTATCACAAATGGGTACAAAACCTAAAACAAATATGTGTGTGTGTGGTTGGGTCTTTAATAGCCAGGGGTCAATTTCAGTTCAATCGTAGAAAAGAATTTAAAACAGCGACACACATAATCATATACATACAAGCATACCCATACATACATACACATATACATATACATACCTATCAGTCACTCCCAAAAGCCAGTTTGATCCAATATTCTGACCACCATTCTTTATATATTTGCACACAAACGTGCGCACACACGCACACACATGCACACACACACACACACACATTCAGCTTTCGGCTTTTGTTCATTACTTTTTTTCTTTTAATCTGTCACTATTCATCTGTTTTTAGTTTTTGGTTTTGTTTGGGGGATTTCACTTTAGCAACATCAGTTACAAATGGTACCAAGAATTTGCTTAGTGTCACCAAAGTGGAAAAGTTGTCTTTTAAGATTTTGAAAATTTGAAACAAAAAGGCATGGTTTTTTTTAAACTGAGTGTCGTAGAAATGTGAGAATATGGCTACTACTCATTAATTTCGAATAAAACTTACTAAAGACAGGGGGTATTCCAGTGTCCCCCCTCCTAGTACCCCCAGTCTCTTAACATCCCCCCCCCCCAGTGCTCCTTTGCTCCAAAACGCTGCCCTTGAGCTCCAAATGGCATCCGGAGGGGGTGGGTGGCTATATGGGTCCCGTTGAGAACCTTTGGTCTAGAGAATGTGCATAAAACCAATGATGAATATTGTGAGAGAAATGGGATGAAATGGCTAGGTCATGGTCTAAGGAAGGATGAAAGCAATTGGCTGGAAGGGCTGATTGAAATGAATCTGAAAGGAAGTAGAGGAAGGGGAAGACCAAAAAAGATTTAGCTGAAGATAGAAATGAGAGCAGGGAGATTGATGAGGAAGAATGTAGGAAATATGGCAGAATGGAGCCTAGAAAGGCAAACCTCTACTTTAACAGGGAAAACACTCTTAAGTTGGTTTTCTGTTGTTGTAATCAGTATGATGATCAGATGGCAGGATTCCACTTCTCACTTGTAATGTTGTCTTCTACATAATCTGACATAAACAAGCAAAAACTCTTGTGTTATATTGATATGCCCAAAAACCCAGTCTTAAATGATATGTGCAAACAATGAATAACTTGCAGAATAATATTCTAAGATTTGAGACTTAAAGCATATGAACTGTATTTCTGAGACAATAAAATGTGACTGTTATAAGGAGGAGGATGGTGAGGGGCAGTAATGTGAATGATAATGTCAAAGGCAGTTGAAATGGTAGTGATCTACCAAGTGTTAGTAAAGTACATACTAATAAGACAATGAGATTTGTTCAACTGATTGTAACCCCCTCCTACCATTGTTGCTTTCCCATCTCTTTTATGGTATAGAAAATTGAATAAGGTTACCTTATTCATTTATCTATACCATTCTCCAGTTTCAATTTTCCATTAAAATTCTTGTTTAACTGACCATGCATACATACTGTATATAATTCACAAGCTCTCCTTCTAAACATACAGGATCTGTGTGGTGCCAGACATGACATCTTACTTGGTTTCCACTTGATGCCAACCAGCAAAGATATCCTACCGGTCTTTGGATACCTCTTTCCATCCATCCCAACAAAACATATATTGACTAGTCCACAAGCAACACAAGCCAGAGTTTTAGCTGAAGAGTTGCTCTCTGATCCACTTCACCAAAGTATAGAAAGGTAAGAAATATAGAATATTATCATAATTATGGACTTTAGTTCTATCCTTTTACATTCTGAATTCAAATCTGTTCCAGAGTTAACTTTGCCTTTCATCCTTAGATCAATAAGCTAAAAAATAATCAAACATTGGGTTCATGTTAACTTCCTCTCAAATTTGTAGCCGTCTGTTTTTGTCAGAAATTATTCTAATTTGGATCATTAACCCAGCAGCACATTTTAAAATATATTTTGTTATCATTGTCAACCCTGAGACTGAGCCAACTTAATCATCAAAGGTATTCTAGTTATGACCATCTTATCTTTGTCTTCGTCTTCAAGCATAATGTATCTTGGACCACCTTATCCAATATGTCCTTCTTATTTTAATTCAGTAAGATGGGATTTAAGGAAAAAAATGGCTGCTAATACTAGCTGGTTAAAAAGTCACAGCTAGTCATTTTCATACCTCACCCACTGAGATTTGTTAGGTATGTACACTGCATGCTTGAAAGATTGAACCATACACATTAACCACATCTAGCCAGACCATTGTGAGGCAGACTGCCATTTTTCATCCTAGATAATCCAATTGAAAATTTGAAAATTCTGATATATTCCAGACATGTGGGATCAAGCCTTGATCTAGTTGATACCATTTCATGGTGTCACTTATCTTGAGCCTTTTCATTAATTCTGTCACAGTGTGGGCTTAAATCTCTCTTGAGGGCTTGAGGTGACACAGTTACTGAGTGATCTCCTCTTCAGTGGGATGCTTCCTGCCAGGAATTCTCATCTGTCTCATCAGATACTATCACTGTGTGTTGCATCTGTGATCCTCTTGTCTTTACTTTATCATAGCTCTGTATATTTTGAGCCTTTTTATGTACTTATAGATGTTTTTGCAGTGACGTTTTATTCCAGAAATTCCACTTAATTATATTTGGGTCAGCTGTCTTTGAGTCCATAAACCATTTGTGATCATTACACTTGTTTCTGTCATGTTGAGAATCCTATATTGCCTCTTGAGAGACTTTGCAGTTGTTGCTTACTATTCGTTCTCATAGTATGGTTAGTGCCCTCATGTGAGTGCTGGCCTCTTACATTCATACCAGTCTCCCATGGAGATCATCTGTCTTTCCAGAATCACCAAGCTTTCTCAGTAGCCATCCAAACTTTCTTGGAAGTCACTAGTTGTCCAGAAATTATGAGAATTAATACACCAAAAAGAAGATGTCAATATTCATGTGGTGTTTCTTCCCTGAACTTTAACACCCACTTATTTGCAAGTCAAGAGCAGTGGTCAAATCATTGCCCACTCCCTCTTGCTTTATAACCAACAAGTTCTTTCTGCTTTCATCTTGCTTGTAGCTGTCTTTCTTTGTTATTCAAAAAATCATTGCTGCTGCTGTTTTTTTGAGTAGCCCTGATCAGTTCTTTTCAAACAAACTCTGGCAGAAGCCAATAAAGCACTTAGAAGCAATCCACCTACACTTCTCCTGGGAACATGTGGCACCCCTGGATAGAAAATCTGAAAGTTGTCACATTCATACTTTTTCAAGGAAATTAACTGTGTAAACTAAAGCAGAATCAAATGGCTCCATGTTGAGAAAGGAAAGCTAATCATAGACTTCTCTCATTGGCTGCTTACTAATATTCTATGGTATTTATCTCAGGCTATGTTATCGATTTCTAATTCATACTTTAGGTTTCAAATTTATGAACGAGGAAAAATGGAATGTTATGATATTTGTGACTTTCTTTTTGGAAGTTTTTTACAAATAGATGAAAGATAGTTAAATTTCCACATGGACAGTATGCCAATCTTTTGCAAGTTTACAACAAGGAAAAGTGAGGCAGATAGAATTAAACATTCTATAGGATCTCATGAAACATCTGTAGCAGAATGGAACTCAAGGCCTTTGAGATGATTCATATCCATTCAGCTATTTCATATTTCATGTAAAAACAATGAAATGGTTGAAATGACTTCAGCAACTGGGCACCCAACACCTGATTGTATACTCAGCTGTTATAGGGAGGGGTTTCTTTTGTGTTAGGTATTGGCTTGAAAATCATCATTGCATCAAAATGTTTCTTTCTCTCTCACTTTATTTTCAGAACCTTCAGTTTCACTGCAGATGAGAATAGTGTGCTAACATCCCTGATTACTGACCCATTAACTGTGTTGGGTAATCAACCACCAACACTCCTCCAGCCAAGTTTCTGTTCTACTCCTGATTTGCTTCAAGAAAAGAAAAGGGTAAGGAATACAAGTTATTATAACCTTTGGTCCTTGTTTTTTATCCTAAATGTTTTTGTGGCCCTTGTGGCCAATAAAGAAAGAATTATTTTTGTTATTATTATTATTATTATTATTATTATTATTATTATTCAGTAGTCTTATTTTTATTACATGCTTTCACTGCACTACTGAATGCCTTGGGTATGTGCTGTGGTTTGTGGTGGTGCTCTTATTTTCACTATTATTATTATTATTATTATTATTATTATTATTATTATTATTATTATCATTTTTGTTATTATTAAGGTGGTGAACTGGCAGAATCATTAGCACACTGGGCAAAATGCTAAGCAGTATTTCATCCATCTTTACATTCTGAATTCAAATGCCACTGGGGTCGACTTTGCCTTTCAATCTTTTGGGCCTGATAAAATAAGTACCAGTTGAGCACTGGGGTCAATGTAATTGACTTAGCCCCTCCCCCAAAATTTCAGGCCTTGTGCCTTTAGTAGAAAGGATTATTGTTATTGTTGAGGCAGCTGACAGAATCATTTGCACTTCAGACAAAATGCTTGGTAGCATTTCTTCCAGCTCATTACAATATGAATTCAAATTCTACTGAAGTCAACTTTGCTTTACATTCTTTTAGGGTTGAAAAATAAATTCCTGTTAAGCACTAGGGTCGATGTAATTAACTAAAACCCTCTCCAAAAATTTTAGGCTTTAAGTCTAGAACAGGAAGGATTATTATTAGTAATATTATTATTATTATTATTATTGCCTTTGCACAGCTTCTAATGCTGGAGATGTATTACAGTGTCAGCTGTTCACTACCAGTGAACTAAGGTAACACCTCTTATTTTTCGAGCATCTTCCGGAGTATTCGAGCGGTTCCAAGCAGTGCTGTTTTCTGCAAGTGCTCCACCCTTATTGCAGCCCCTATTTGTTCCACGTACTTCTTGAGATTTTGCTCCCTGTTCCCAGGGCTCTGACAATTATTGGTACTACTGCTACCTTTTTCATCGACCACAACTGCTTAACTTCTCAAGCTAACCTGTCATATCTCTCAACTTTTCTTTCTTCCTTATCGCATACCTTGTTGTCAGCTGAGCATGCTATATCTATGATCCAGCATAACTTGTTTTCTTTCTCAATTAAGACTATGTCTGGCTTCCTATTCTCTATCTATCTATTATTATTATTATTATTATCATTATTATAGCCCAGGCTGGCCAATGCCTTTTGAGCAAATTTGGTAGGTGTAGAGTGTATAGAAGCCCATTGGAAATTGTGTGTATATGTGTGTACATGTATATGTCTTTGTGTTTGTTTCCCTGCTACGAGGGTGTTGTAATGTAATGTTACATACAATAAATAAGATAACCAGACAACAGTAAAAACAATATAATGAACTAACAAATCTCTTTACGAATCAACAATCAATATTCCTTGTGAATTAACCTTCAAATGTATTTTTTGTCTTTCTTTTATATGTTTTTTTTTTTTTTGGCAATAATTTATCAAAGATTGATTTTATTTTACATGCAAACATTAACTTTGCTGGTGACTTTCTTGAATTAATATTTGGATTTGGTGTTATTCTGTATACTCTTAAAAATTTCATTAGTGCCTCATCATTATCTAGCTCATTCTTAGTTTTTCTTAGAGCTCTTTAGAATGTGTCAACAAATCTTTCCGCCTGCCCATTTGACTTCAAGTGTTAGGGTGAGGTAAAGATGTGCTTTATGGTATGTATTTTGCAGAAATTTCTTAATTCATATCCCATGAATTTTGTTCTATTATCTGAAACTAATGTGTCCAGAACACTGTATCGAACAAATAACTTGAGTAGGAACTTTATTGTTGTCTTTGTTGTGGGTTTATTACATCTACATACCTCTGGCCACTTTGTACAGCTATCCACAATGATTAGATAGTATGTGTCGTTCAGTGGTCCAGCCTAGTCAATATGTATCCTGGACCATGGGCTCTCAGAATCCATGTGTAGACCTAATTTGTCTAACAATACTTGCAGAAACATTTTTAAAAATTTTCTCTTTAACTCTTCAGACAAATTATTTTTAGAGGGACAACCATTTACATTTTTACAATAGAGAATTATGGGAAGGTCCCATCAATCAAATAATTGTAACCAATTGGTACCAAACAGATCAGTTGCATTTTTAATGATGAAGACTTTCATCTTGCATGTTTTCCTTCGAAATGTGACATTAGTCCACATTTCACCTATGAAATGCAATTTGTCACCCACAATGCTATGAGCAGATTTCGCTGTTTTTCTCAACATAGGTTTCCCTATTTTCTTCCATGTATATATTTATTATTGAAATATCACTTCCAGTTTCCAATTGAAGTTTAATATGTATTCATTTATGAGTACGAATTTTCTTATTTGGGAGTCAATTTTTGTTTCTGCTGAGAGCACTCTAGGATTTGTAACGTTTGATCATATTTGATTTTTAAATGGACAGTCTTTTCTGAAATGTGTGCCCCACTTCCTTAACATGGATTAGGATGTGTTGCTCTTTTTTGGTTGTACTTTTACAGTTGGCATATCTGTATTTTTGAAGAATCCTTTTCTTGAATTTTTTTCTACATCATGTTTCAGGTTTACCATCCTTTGGCATTCTTCTGTCATGGACTGTAATGTTAGATCTTGGTTTGTTTGTTCCAATTTAGAAAGAATTCTTGCCCGAATTTCTGTCTCTTCACTTGCTGTAAAGCCTTTTACTAAAATAAGATACTTGAAGATCTCAGGTGTAAGTTCTTTGAGTTTAAAACTTTCACACATCCTGTTGACTGTTCCTGCATATGTGATAAAATCATCATTCTCTTTTTTCCTCATATTCCAACACTCCATTCAAGTGTTAAATAGCAAAGTTTTATCACTGAATATGTTAGACAGTAATTCTATTGTTTCTTTAAAACAAATTTCTTTGGGATTTTTGGACAATATGAAATTACAGTAACGTTCATGCTCCAATGGAGCAAATTTTCCCAATGACAATCTCACTTTTTGTTCGTCCGACCACAATTTGCGATCTTGCTTAAAAATTTCCTCTTACCTTCTGTAGTACAATGCAAAAGTTATGCCCTCCTCTGGGTTATAACTGAATTCATTAATCGAGTTTGAAATACTGTCTGGCAAAAACAAACTTACCTCATTTTTGGACTTCTTTGAATATAGCTCCAATAAATGTTATTGTTGTTGTAATAGTTGCTTCTGCAACTCCTGTTGCTGGTCTTGTTGCTTTTGCAACTGTACTATAGAAGCTTATAGATTTTTCATTATTTAACAAGTTGTATGACAAACAAATTGTTAAATAACCTACATGAACTTTAAAACCCTCATTGCTATGTGTTGTAATGTTCTGTGTTATCTATATAAAACAAAGGATGTGTGTCTGTGTGTAATATGTATGCATTTCTACAGTTTTCAACTGATTTTCACCAAACTTTACACACATATTATTTATGTAGCATGGATGGTCATGCACTATAACATTTTGCCCAGAGTCCTCGCATAATGTGAGAAACCAACCATAAAAAGGCTTTTTCACATGGGTTTTTCTCTAAAAACTGCAGTTTTCAACCGATTCTCTCCCTTTGACTTCTGCAATTTTCAAGTGATTCTCTCCTTTTTCCTTCTCCCTATTATCTCTTCTCTTTCATTTTCTCACTTTCACATCTCCCTCTCTCTCTATGAAAATTTACTTCAGTGTATTTCAGTTTTGTTGTGTGTAAATACCTTTGTCTTCCCACTATTTGTACATTCTTCCTACAGCATTACTTTATTTCTTTTAAATTTTTTGCACACCGTTTATTTAAATGCACTGTTTACATTTCTTCCTCTATCGAAAACCATTGTGTAATATTGTTTCACTTTTATTCTTTCACTTTTGTGTGTGTGTTTGCGCATTCAATATGTACAAGATAGTAAAGGATGTTTCAAACCATGACAACAATGACATCAGATATATGAGTGTGTATGTGTGTGTGTGTGTGTGTGTGTGTGTGTGTGTGTGTGAGAGAGAGAGAGAGAGAGAGAGAGAGAGAGTGTTTCCACATTAGGAATGTTATTAAACACACACACACATCTATACGTACATATACACATGTGACGACTGACATGCATGAATGTATGTCTGTATGTGTCTCTTTTACTATATGTATGTGACTGTATGTGAGAGTGTACGTGTGCGTATCGTCACATTTTTCACATGAATGTGTATGTATCTGTGAGTGTGTGTGTGTTTACATGCCCATTACGTACGCTATTAAACACACACATACACCTATACAAGCTGTTGACAAAAAACAATTACGTGGAAGATCCAAGTTATATAAAAATACACATCTACCATTCAATTAACAGTTCATAATTATCACAGCAGTTTCAAGGTTGCAAGGTATTTACAATTTGCTTATATTCGGTTAACTTACACTGCATACAAAAATATAGATATTCTACATACATACAACTGCATTCAAAGATAGAGGTTAATGTATATTTTTTCCATGTACATAAATTTTTGCTTAAAATATAGAAAAAAATATGCCACCAAAGGAAAATCATGTCTCCAGAAACACCTATAAAACAAGGAGGAGTGCAGAAAACCGAAGGCAAGAGTCTCAAGAGATAAGGGTCATGAGACTTTCTCAACATCAGCAAAGGCATGCTGCAGCATATCAGATGGAGACTCAATACAGAAGGGACATGACACTTTCCAAAGATCACCAAATGTATGTTGCAGCACGTCAAATACAGTCTCAAGAGAGAAGAGAGAGGAGACTTTCTCAACATCAGCAAAAGCATGCTGCAGCACGTCTGATGGAGTCCCAAGACAGAAGGGAGATGAGACTTTCTCAAGATCAGCAAAATCATGCTGCAGCACTTAATGCTGAATTATTAAAGCAACATTTAGCACACCATTTAACACAGGTCCTATAGAATAGCTCGCAAAAACATGTCATGTACAAATTCGTTCTTCACAACACCTGGAGCTGCTTTCAGATATGATCCATCCCTTTCTTATAAAAATGATAATTCTGTCCTAAATGGTGTGTTAAACTCAAATTGTCGTTTATGCAAAGCTTTAACTCCACAAATGTTTTGTCAGCAATGTTGCACTTTCCCGTATCAACTGTTTCAACATGAATTTAATATATATATATATATATATATATATATATATATATACAAACTATGCTGTTTTAATTCCGAACAATGCTGGATATCTCAGTTAGTGTACAATAAATAAGATAACCAGACAACAGTAAAAACAAGGTAACAAATTAACAAATCTCTTTATGAACCAACAATCAATATTCCTTGTGAACTAACCATCCAACTTCACTGTGAACTAACAAAAACTTCACTCAGCTTTGAACTCTGAACTTCAAACTCACTCGGATCATTACTATTTATTCTTTACTCAGACCAAGCTATCTCTTGCAAGGGGGCATCGTAACTCTCATCATAACAGAGGGGAAGTAAAAAATTATCTGCATTTCCAGCATAACATATCTTTATTATTGTCACACTGCCTTCTGTGTGCTTATAGCTGGTACTATTGTGGTCACATGATTGAAGTTTGAGCCTGATTCTGCCATATTTCTTTCTGTCTTTACAATGTAAGCACGGCTCCTCCACTAGCAATGTATATCAAAGAAGAACAAAGCAATGGTCTGATTTCTCTGGTCAGATGGTGTGTCAGGTGCTGAATGCACTTGGCTTCTGTAATCCACAATGAGCTTGGCTTCTATAAAGTCTGTGTAAGATGGGTACCAAGAGAGCATACTGCAGAGCACAAGTGAAAATGCCTTGAGGTCTGCCAACATTTACTCAATCACTACAACAATGAGGATGAGGAATTTTTGAGCAGAATAGTCACAGGAGATAAAATGTGGGTCCCAATGGTTATGAGGCAGAATCCAAATGACAGAGTATGGAGTGGAAACATCCTGGCTCACCAGCAATGAAGAAATTCAAGGCTCAGTCTTCCACAGGAAAGGTAATGCTAACAATTTTTTGGGACTCAAAAGGGCCTATACTGGAACATTGCCTGGAAAAGGAGTGTACAATCAATAGTGCAAGATACAGTGCTTTGCTGGCCAACAAACTGAACCCAGCAATTTGCACCAAACACCGAAGCCTATTGTCGAAGAAAGTTTTGTTGTTGCATGACAACACATGCTCACACACAGCCACCCAGACCATTGAAATCATTAACCAATAATGCTAAAAGTCTCCAATGAACTTCTGCACCTGACACACCTTCTAACAAGAGAAATCAGATTACTGCTCTTTGTTTTTCTTTGGTGCACATTGCTAGTGGAGTGGCCATGATTACACTGTAAAGCCCAGAAAGTAAAATGACATGAACAGGCTAAACCTTGATCACATGACCACAATTGTACCAACTATAAGCACATATGTACAAAAGGCAGTGTGACAATAATAAAGATCTGTTATGACGAAAGTGCAGATAATTTTTGAGTTCCCCTTGTACTTGACAACTGGTGTTGGTTTGTTTATGTACCCATAACTTAGCAGTTTGCTCTTTACTTTATAAGTTCAGATTCTGTCAAGGTAGATGTTACTTTTCTTCTTTTTGGGTCAATAAAACAAGTACTCATTGAGCAGTGGGTCAATGTAATCACCTAACCACTTCACCCAAATTTCAAACTTTATGCCCTTGTTAGAAACAATTGTGTCAAAATTAGAAAAAAATTATCATCACTATCACCACCACCACCACCACCACCACCACCATCACCACCACCACCACCACCACCACCACCACCATCATCATCATCATTATCATCACCACCACCACCAGCTGTTAAGAATTTACATATGCTGATTTAAAATTTAGTTGAGTAATTACACAGATGTTATATTTTTGGTATTATTGTGTCCGGGACATGTCAGCCTGGCAAAACCAATCCTCTTTTAAAAAGCATGTATACATATATTACACATACACACAGAGCTTACTCTGCTAGTTACACTCTACCACTGATTCTCAATGTCTAGGAAGAAATAGAATACAGTCAGCTTTCCAGCATTTAAATGTATATATTGACTAGACATTTAAATAGTTGAAAAAAGTTTCAATCATACATCTATTGTAGTGTTGTTGCTATAGAAACATGAAACCAAGAGTTGTACAAGGGACCTTTAACCTTGTTAAGCTGGTCGTTGGGTTTAGAGTACTAAACCAATTTTGGTAAATATTGATATAGTATGAAATGAGGTAAATAAACGAGAGAAGAGAAAAGAAAAGAGAAATGAAATATGGGAACAGTGACAAAGATATAGAGGATGAGAGAGAGAGAGAAAGACAGAGAGAGAGAGAGAGAGAAAGACAGAGAGAGAGAGAGAGTGAAAGTTTAAAAAACCAAAGAATGGCTGATAGTACATGAGTTTTGTATGATATAGGGGTATATGTTACAATTGTTCCTCAGGTTTTTGTCAACTAATCATTCTTATGTTACACTTAGCCTCACCTTTTTGAATCTTGTCAGGTATTTTTCAAGAAATCCATGAGGTGTATGTATTGTATGTGTTTGCATGTGTTTATGTGTCTGTATGTATGTATACATAATTTCGTGTGTGTGTTGATGGTGATGGTAATAGCAGTTAATTTTCCAACTGGACAAAGGAAACTATGATTCCATTGCTTTTTCCAATACTGAATATATATTATATACACAAATACACAGACACACACATCAACTTCATCATCATTTTTTAATGTTCAGCTTTCTATGCTTGCGTAAGTCAAATAGAATTCATTCACCAGATTATCTACTGTCTGATGCACTCTCTACTAGTAACATTCGATTGTTCCCACATATATATTTGTGTGTGTGTGTTTATATATATTTGTCTATGTATAACTGGTACTCCATCGCTTACGACAACAATGGAACAGCCTGCTCATGAAATTGGCATGCAAATGGCTGAGCACTCCACAGACATATGTACCCTTAACATAGTTCTCAGGGAGATTCAGCATGACACAGAATATGACAAGGCTGGCCCTTTGAAATACAGGTACTACTCATTTTTGCCAGCTGAGTGAACTGGAGCAACTTGAAATAAGGTGTCTTGCTCAAGGACCCTAACCACTAAGCCATGTGCCTTCACTGTCTGGATGTATATATTGTGAGGAATGGGTGGATAAGGTGACTGAAGTAGTTAGAATATGTGATAGGATTATTAAACTAAGAATAGTTTTGTATAGTGTAATACTAACATTTATTTCTGCACATACTCCACACACCAGAGTGGCAGATGAACGGAAGGACCATTTCTATGAATCCTTTTTACAGACTACCTCTATGATGAAAGACAAAGACGTTTGTATGGCTGGTGATTTCGATGGTCATGTTGGGCAGCACTCCAATAGATTTCATGGTGTGCATGGAGGTTACAGTTTTATTGGTAGGAATGAGAAGGAAACAAGGCTGCTGGAGTTTTGTGATGCAGATGACTTGCTAGTCTGCAATACTAACTTCAGGAAAACTGCCAGATATCTGATCGCCTATAAAATTTGTTGAGCACATAAGCCAAATTAACTACATTTTCACCAGAAACATGGATAGGCAGATGCTTTTCAATGCAAAGTCCCTTGTGAGTGAAGAATGTTCAACACAACATAGGTTAGATCCTTCAAACAGCCATAGATTTAGAGACGTTCTAAATGAAGCATTTGATGAAAAGGAGGAAGAGATAGAATGTAAAATAGAGGACAACTGAAAGTTCTTACAGGATAACCTACTGAAGGTGACAGATAAAATTAGTAGCAGGAGCAAAGCTTCTACCTAACCAAAGGTGACATGGTGGTGGAACAATGAAGTTGACAGGGCCATAAAACAGAAGAGATGAGTTTGGAAAAAGTGAAAAAGTGGAAGTAGCAAAGAACTAACTGGTGGTAGCTAAAAGGCCGAAAGAATCATGTTTGCCAATGTCTTACAGTGTGAAGATCAGAGACTTGAGAAGTTTGGGATTGCTGGACCATGTATCAGAGAGAGTCAAAATGTTAAGGGAAAGAAGTGTATATGGATGGATAATATGTTTGCTTTTAGTGACTCTGAAAAGAAAGAGGGGTGGAAGGGCTACAGTGACAGGTTATCAAATGTAGAGAATGTATGGGAAAAAGAATGTCTTCCTAATGTGAACCCAACAGAGGCACTAGCTATCCTAGTTGGCAGCAGTATGATAGATAAAGCAATTAAGGATATGAAAACAGAGAAAGCCTCTGGTCCATTGGGTATTACCATTGAAATGCTTAAAATATCTGGCAGTGTAGGATACAGTTAGATTACCTGTATAGTTAATCAGGTTATACAGAAAGGAATCATTCCCAATCACTAGAGTAGCAGCATTATAATCAGTTGTTAAAAGGGTAACAAGAAATGCCTTACATAAAAGTAATTACAGATGTATCAAATTACTGGACACATAACTGTATGTATGTGTGTGTGTGTGTGTGTGTGTGTGTGTGTATCTATATGTATGCATATGTACATATACATACATATATATATATATATATATATATATAGGATTACCTTAGGTTTCCCGTCCATAAAGGGATTAGCCTTATGGTTTATCGTCAGATCAAAAAAAACCTGTTGGCTCATGACCTCTTCAAAATATGGTGGGAGAAATTGGGGTAACAATTGGGGATTATCTCCCTTTGCTATTGGCTATCGACTCCCGGCTACTCCACTAAAAATATACCCACACCAACCAATGAGTTGTACACCCGTATGCTGCTGGAAAAGATAATGGACGTGATTAGGCATATGAGGTGGAAAGCGTTCTACTACAACTTAGCCACACCATCCCCAGAGAGCAACAACTATGGAATTAGATCGAGAAGACACCCACCCAAAATCAAGGACCTTGAACCCTTTGAGGAGGATCTGCTGGGCATCATTCCCAAACTGAAATTCCATAAGTCCTCTTGCTCCTTTCCAACACAAGCTCCAGACCAACATTAGATTGTTAAAAAACTCGGATAGGTCCCTAATCTTCTCTGATAAGGTGAAAAACTTATATAGGATAGACACCCTAGATTATGACAGACTACTAGAAAGCAATATCACACAAAATTATAGGCATGCTTCCCCACACACTTATAACGAACAAATGAAGTGACCACATGGTTTAACACTGACAAAGGAAAAGGCAGAGCAAGGTTAACCCAGTTTAATATAGTGAACTTTTATCCATCTATATCAAAAGGACTTCTGGCCAAGGTACTTTCTTTCACTAGCGGCTTCACTAACATTAGTGACAGAGATTTAGAAGTTATTTTGTATGCCAGAAAGATAGTGCTGTTCAACAAAGGTTTGGCATAGGTCAAGCAATCTGACCTCATAGCAATAGGAGCCTATGACAGCACTGACATATGCGACCTCATCAGGTTGTATATCCTAGATGCCCTCAGCAATCAGACCCCATGCTGACATATGCCACCACATTGGGTTGTATATCCTAGATACCCTTAGGAAAAAGTTACCTTCTGTCCTTTTTGACTTTTACAGAGATAATGTCCTTGACCATCTGTAGGGAGACAAGCAAGCATACACTAGACAGGCTTAGAAAAAATCTAATCAGCACGCTTGCCTCCATAGGAATTGAAAATCACCATAGAGACCAACCTCACAACCACGAACTTCTTAGATGTCATGCTTGACTTGGGCTCCAATACCTACAGGCCCTACCGCAAACCAAACGAGAGGCTAACATACATCAACACAGCCTCCTGCCACCCACCCATCATGTTCAAAAACCTGGTAAAGGGTGTTAGTAAGAGGATCACAAACCTTTCCTCCAACCAAGAGATTTTTAACGCAGCGGCCCCGTACTATAACAAGGCCCTAGCCGCCAGTAGATTTAGGGACCAGATCTTCTACATGCTGGAACCTAACAACCGCAGAAGGAAGCACCACAGAAATACCATTTGGTTTGTCCTACCCCTTCACTCTTAACACAAAAACGCCCATAGGTAGAATATTTCTTAAATTAATAGATTAGCATTTCACTAGCTCTCATAGGTACAGGCTCATTTTCAACAGGCACAATATTAGAGTCTCATTTAGCTGTGCCTCTAATATTAAAAACATCCTAGTTAGCACCCCTAAGCCACAGGAAGAGGCAGGATGTTCATGCAGGGACCACAACAGTCGGAGGCCACAGCAAAACCAAAGTTGTCATCTATCAAGCCAAAGTACTAGCAAACCCTAGCAATACCACTGGCAGAAGCAGTAGCAGCTGTAGACACAAGAACAGAACCAGCAACACCACCACCATCACTACAGTTAACAACATTAGCAACTATAGCAATAACAGCACCAGCAACAGAATTGGTAGTCTCCCCAACAGCAACAACACTAACAATAACAGCTGCATTGCCATCAACATCAGCATTACCAACAACTTCCCTAACGTCCACAGTAGCAGAACTGACAACCCCTATAGCAGCAGCAACAGGTCCAGTGCCACTAACAGCTATAACGGTAATAACAGCAGCAGTAGCAACAGTGGCTCTAGCAGAAACACCATCGAAACCATGGCTCTAGCAGCAATGGCAGCTCTCTCACCAATGACGAGGATCACAACAATAACAACAGTACCTTCACCATAACCGGCAGTGGCAGTTCCATTGCCAACACCAACACCACCCCCAGCAACGACAACACAGGCAGTCCCAGCTCCAACAACAACAATGTCAGTGGCAGCAGTTACAACAATAATAGCAACACCTGCAGGTACAACACACACCCACAGAGATACATTGGATGTTCTGGACAACACACACCCACAGAGATACATTGGATGTTCTGGACAACACACACCCACAGAGATACATTGGATGTTCTGGACAACACACACCCACAGAGATACATTGGATGTTCTGGACAACACACACCCACAGAGATACATTGGATGTTCTGGACAACACACACCCACAGAGATACATTGGATGTTCTGGACAACACATGCCCACAGAGATACATTGGATGTTCTGGAAACTCTTTCAAGCAACGTCACTTCAACCACAGGTCTTCCTTCAGAGTTCTGGAAAGGAGACATGTAACATCACTGGCCAGCCACACCTGGCAATTAGGTGACGATGGGATTCCTTAACTCCAGAGCAGAGATACATTGCATGCTCCAGGAACTCCTTCAAGCAATGTCACTTCAACCACAGGTCCTCCTTCAGAGTTCTGGAAGGAGATACATAACATTGCCGGCCAGCCACATCTGGCAACTAAGAGACGATGGGATTCCATACTCAATCTCATGAAAAATCCTTGAGAACCCAGGCCCCTACATCAACGGGATGAAGCATTGTAAGTTATGCATAGCTGAATGAACAAGAAACCTAAAAGACTCGCTCAAATCAAGGAACATCCTTAACTCCAGAATGGAGATTTTTGGGCCATGTTTACATTTCAGAAGGTTCCTGCTAGTATTTTGGAGCCCACAAGATGGTGGCACCACCGGAAGTCGATAGCCAATAGCAAAGGGAGATAATCCCCAATTGTTACCTTTGAGTAGTGATGCATTTCCTCCCTCTAAATTTTGAAGAGGTCTAAAATGTGGGTGTTAAGGCCCCTATTAGGGGAGTCTTAAAGTCAACCAGAGAAGTCGAATTGTTGGGAATCTTTTTTTTAACTTGTGTCTTATATCGATTGTTCAAATTTCTTTGAAATCGGAAATATATGAATGTTCAATGGGTTTGTAAAAGAGAGCAAAGCTACAGGAGAGCAAAAGATGAATGATCACGATAATGTCAGCTACCCTACCCTAGTCGTTACTACTCCCCAATGTAGGATACCTCACCATACAGGTGACCGGCACAGCTGTAAGATGCATTATAGATCTATAGCAATTAGAAGGGTGTGACCCAACTCAAATAAACATCAACAACTGTGTGACGTGAGGGCTAAGGGGAAATGAAAGTGTCATCTCTGGAGTTTGCCAATGATCACTATGCCGATAGGTAACTGAACAGAATAAATTTGCAATCTATAAATCTCTTTGAATGATCAATCACTGATCTGGAAAGGCCTTGAAATCAATGTTACCATCTGGGGACTATCTCTGACCCAGTGATAATAAAAAGACTCAAAGGAGGTCTGCAACCAAATAACTTTACTCAAAATAACACTTTGCAACCGAATCAGTGGAGGCAAAGATGCCTCTCCTTTCCTTGACAATTTATGCACCACATTACCCAGTGTAAGCTAGGGACACATAAGAAGTGCAGCAACATCAAAGGAAGGCTAACTAGGAAGTCAGATTTTGTATGTGGCAGATGCTCAGGAGCAATAAACACTGAAATTGTGCAGAAAACAACCTTTGCCACACTCCAGGGAGAAAAACTAGAAGTAGTTGATAGCTTCCGCTAACTAGGCGACCAAGTTAGTAGCGGGGGTGGGTGCACTGAAAGTGTAGCTGCAAGAATAAGAATAGCCTGGGCAAAATTCAGAGAGCTCTTACCTCTGCTGGTGACAAAGGGCCTCTCACTCATGTAAAAGGCAGACTGTATGATGCATGTGTACAAACAGCCATGCTACATCGCAGTGAAACATGGGCTGTAACTGCTTAGGACATGTGTAAGCTCACAAGGAATGAAGCCAGTATGCTCCGATGGATGTGTAATGTCAGTGTGCATATACAACAGAGTGTAAGCACTCTAAGAGAAAAGTTGGACCTAAGAAGCATCAGTTGTGGTGTGCAAGAGAGACTATTGCGTTGGTATGGTCATGTGGCGAGAATGGATGAGGATAGCTGTGTGAAGAGGTAGACCCAGGAAGACCTGTGATGAGGTGATGAAGCACGACCTTTGAACATTGGGCCTCACCGAGGCAATGACTAGTGACCGAGACCTTTGGAAATATGCTGTGCATGAGAAGAGCCGGCAAGCCAAGTGAGACCATAACCCGTGGCCTTTACAAGGGGTGTAGCCAGCCCACTTATGCGTACCTTTTCTTCTTTGGACACAAAACTCTGCTTGTGAAGACCAGTTGAAGCAAGTGAAATTGAAATCAAATCAATTTCAACAACTGGCACCCATGCCAAGCTTCCTTCATTGGACACTAAACTCTGCTTGTGAAGACCTGTTGGGGCAAGTGAAACCGAAATTGGACTAAATTTGATGACTGGCACCCATGCCAGTGGAGCGCTGACAACTCCATCTGAACGGGGTCACTGCCAGAGCAGCTGTCTGGCTTCCGTGCTGGTGGTATGTAAAAAGCACCATTTGAGCGTGATTGTTAGCAGCGTCGCCTTACTGGCACGTGAACAAAACATTCGAGCGAGGTCGTTGCCAATGCCACTGGACTGACTCCTGTGCAGGTGGCACATAAAAAACACCATTTGAGCATGGCCATTGCCAGTACCACCAGAGCGGCCCTCGTGTCGGTGGCACGTAAAAGCACCCACTACACTTTCAGATTGGTTAGCATTAGGAAGGGCATCCAGCTGTAGAAACTCTGCCAGATCAGATTGGAGCCTGATGCAGCCATCTGGTTCGCCAGTCCTCAGTCAAATCATCCAACCCATGCTAGCATGGAAAGCAGACATTAAACGATGATGATGAAGATGCTGGTTGCAGCAATCACAATTTACATACATCTCAAAGTAAACTCTTACACTGTTGTACCATTGAATTACAAATAATGCTCATCTTGTATCTTTGGGTGATTCTACAGCTTTCAAGACTACAATTGTATTCATCTTGGCTTATGAAAAATGACTAAATTGTGGAGGTTAAGCCCCCATTAAGGGGTCTTACTAACTTCCTAAGAAGTTGAAATTTTAGGAATATTACTTCATTTGTGTCTAATATCTATGGTTAAAATTTCATCAACAGCAAAAACATATGAATTTTCATGGGGGTTATGGCCTCATTAATTCCTCCCACCACTTTCAAACACGCATTACATCTGTCTTTATGCATAGAATATAATTTCCAAATTTCATAAAGATCCATTCAGTACTTTTGACCTTGTTTTGAATCATACAAGATGACTAAAATTTGGGAGTTAAGGCCCCCATTAGGGTGTCTTAGAATCCTCATGAGAAGTTGAAACTTTGGGAATACTTTTTGATTTGTGTCAATTACCTATGGTTGAAATTTCATCAACATTGGAAATTTATGAATTTTCATGGGGGATTCTTCCCCCTTTAAGCCCCCTCAAATTCAAACCAAACACACTGCATTATACCCACCCTTATGCATTGAATCTAAGTTCCAAATGTCATAAAGATCCATTCAGTAATTTTAGTCCATGAAAAAGGACTAAACATTGGGGGTTAAACCCCCCTTTATGCCCCCTCAAAATTGTATGAAACATACAGCATTACCCTTCTCCCTAGGCTTGGATTTTGTGTTCCAAATTTCATTAGGATTGGTCCAGTAGTTTTTGAATCTATAAGTAACACATGAACACACAGACATTGACTGTTAT
>NC_068983.1:88601683-88604329 GCF_001194135.2 Octopus bimaculoides
GCCCCACGTGCTAGCCTTCGACCGCGTGTCGCCGACTTCCGATCTGACCCTTCCGGTTTGGCCCTTCCGGTCTGGCTTCACCTCTGTTTGCCTCACCCCTCTCTACCACAACACATAGCTCGTCACAGCCCAAACACCACAATATATATATACATATATACGACGGGCTTCTTTCAGTTTCCATCTACCAAATCCACTCACAAGGCTTTGGTCGGCCCGAAGCTATAGTCGAAGACACTTGCCCAAGATGCCACGTAGTGGGACTGAACCCAGAACCGTGTGGTTGGTAAGCAAACTACTTACCACACAGCGACTCCTACACCAATTTATAGATATTTTAGAAACAATATTGTAGCCCATGACATGATAAACCTTCTAACAATGACTGTCATGAGAAGCCTCTTCTTTGAGTTGTTTGTTGATGTTTGGTCAGGAATTGAACTCCCAAGTGTAGAAGTGAGAGTGCGTTGACAGGCTCATGATTATAGTTAGTGGGTAAAGTTTTCTTTATCAGTGAAATGGTCCTTTTTGGATGCAGCACAGAATACTTGTTTGTACGGCTGCTCCACTTTGCTGGATATGTGAATAGTACTCTATAGAGCAGCACACTTGTACTGCTTCTTATATGGCAAGAAACAAAAAATCTTCACCGCAGAGATAATTTTTGGCTCTGGTATAAAAGCCCATTTATTATGCAGTCTTGGCTATTTTATAGATGTGTGATCACTATTAACCATCATGAATAATCGTGAGGCCAAGCATCTACAAAGAGTGCCAAAGTTTTAGATATGTTATCTTTTGTTCTTTTCTTCTTTGAAGAAAAACCTTGTTCGACATCTTAATTCACTCCCCATGAAACTCAAACCTATTTAATTTATATTCATTTCATAGCTATGTCAGTATAATTTCTTGATAGACGTAATGACTATATTTTAGTGTTGTTGAATGACACCAGGCTGCAGATTGGTCTCAGTGTCTCTATTCACAGACGTTATACATGTCTAATGTGAAGTGCCTAAGTTTACATGTGGATGATATTAGTGTGTGATTTAAAGGTGAAAGAAGCTATGAAGAAGTGTATTCAACAATAGTTTCACCTTGATTGAGAAAACATGGTCAAAAACACTTCAGTCATTCCTATCCTATATTTTATAACAGGAACTGCATTGTCCAGTATATCCTTCTTTCAGGTGGTTGAATAGAATTTGAGAGAAATTGGGCTTTTTGTAATTGAATGTATAGAGGCCTCCTCAATAGTTTGTACTATGATACAGAGGCTCTTTTGTTGACTGGTTGGATGTGTATGTATGAAGTAACAGTGAGAAGGCCATCATTGTAGAGAACAGAAAGTGTAGGAGGCATAAATGAATTTAGTTTGCAGTTAATTATTCATCAATTTAGTTTGTATCACAATTTGTAAACAATAGTTTTTGTGGTTCTTGATGTCCAATGAGCCAATTGCTAGTTCTCTAGATTTCTGATTGTCAGAGTGACAAAGAAGTGTCTAACTCAATAAAACAATTATCTCAAAGGACTTCATTCCTGAAGCCTTTCTGTTTTGCCTTTCTCACTGACTTATCTTGCACTGTTGCACTGATATAGATTTGCAAAAAATATGCACAAACACCACACACACACAGATGTATGTATATGTATGCACATAAAGGGTTTCTGTACAGTTTCTGCCATGCAAATTACACTCACAAAGTATTAGTTAGCCATCAAAGCTATAATATATAGAGCACTTGCTCAAGGTGCTTACTATGCAGCATGATCAAACTCAAACCTTCATGTTGGGAAGGAAATCCCTTAACCACCTAGCCATGCCTAAATTCATGTTGGTAACAGTTATTTTTTCGTGTGTGTGTGTGTGTGTGTGTGTGTGCGTGCGTGCGTGCGTGTGTGTCTTTCCAGCTGAGGTTTGTACAGCAAGAGTGTATATGTGCATATGACAGTAAATGCATGTTTCCAAATATGTACATATGTGCATGTGTTTGTGTATATATGTATAGACCCATTCACTCAATCATATACACTGATGAACCAGACATAGACTCTATGTATAGTCAGTTGACCAACTGAAAATAGCAGCCAATTCTCCCTCAAATCACTCACTGCCATCTCATATGCAGATGTGTATACTGGACAATGTAGTCTCTGATATAAAAAAATGATGGAACAATCACGGCCTTTGATTTTAAGTCTGTCCAGTTAAGGCTGATCTGGTGCTAAAACTACAATTTACATAAAGTCAGTGATATAATTTAGTGTTGATGTTCAAACAAGAACAGGTTTTCATCATAAGCATATATTCTTTTACATTATTTGCTTGTACATGTGAATACATATATAAACATGCACACACACAATACTTCACTTAAAAGTGAAACATTACAGTGAGTTTAAATTATAGCATACACTAGCAGTATAACCCGATGTTGTCCGGGTGTGACTTATTACACCATCTACGATAAGTCTTGCTAGGGGAAAATCAACTAAAAAAGAAAGCCTTACAACGAAAAAACCCTTATGATGTAAATATGTTCATAATTCAAAAGACAATGAAATTAATAGGGAAAGTGTGAAGGCTGTTTTGCATAACATTATTAAGTGTACGTAAATTTCATCTGTCTAATTGGCTATACA
>NC_068983.1:88604777-88618829 GCF_001194135.2 Octopus bimaculoides
AAGAGAGAGAAAGAGAGGAAGGGAGAATGGAAGACAGTTATAAAATAGCAATGTGTGCACGTGTTTATATAAGAAACACACAGAAACTAAATCTTATATCTATAATGTTGATGTGTGTATGTGTTTCTGTGTATGTTGTTGTCACAGATCACATATGTGTGGTTGTATGTGTTTTTATGTTTCTATGTTATGAAAAATATGTTAGAGGTAGAGGGGTAGAAGAAAGCTATTAAATGGGAGAGAGGAAGAAGAACGAAGTAAGAGTGAAAAGGTAGAAGGAAAGAATAGTCTTAAAGCAACTTAATCTATGACTTTGTATGTATCACTTTCTCTCTCTCTCTCTCCCTCACTCTTTTACTGTTACCCTCTATATTATATGTTGAGTGCATGATCGATGTGTAAGTACGCCAGCCAAATCTCCCTTAAATCACACAAAGTAAATGGAATTTAAAAGATCTAATTACTGCACTGGAAAGTTCACATCGAGAAAATTCCATTGATGTAAGAATTTTTACGAAAAAGTGGAAAATGTTGATTTCTATAAACTTTTAGAAAGGCTTCACACTGATACACAACTTCAGCATTATATATTAAGATGGGCAACACACACACACACACACTAAATAAAAAAAGAAATGAGAGGTATTTGTATGTATGTGTGTATTAATGTGTATTGTGTCTCTATATATATATGGTAGTAAGTAAATGCGTTTTAAGAAAGATATTCCAAAAATTCAGTTTGTAGGGAATAGATGTTTGACTGCTGATCATATTTGGAAAAGAGTGACAGGTATTTGTATGTATGTGTTTATTTGTATGTATGTATGTATGTATGAGTGTGTATTGAAAAATATCTATATTTACACTTTAAAGTTGGTTTTCACACTCAACCCTGTTCTGCAGAATCAGTGTCGTGATGGGAGGTTTGTGCCCATCTCAACATTCTGAGTTTAAATTCCGCCGAAGTCGACTTTGCTTTCACCCTTTCGGTGTGTAAAAAATAAGTACCAGTTGAACACAGGGGTCGATATAATCAACTATTGTCCACCTGCCCCAATCCGCCCTTGTGCGAAAAATTGAAAATAAAAAGATGTTAGTAAGTAAATGTGTTTTAAAAAAGATTGCTAAATTTTCAGATTAACACCCGCACAATTTTCACTACAGTGTTAGGGTTAGGATTTTAGGGTCAGGGTTAGGGTTAGGGTTAGGTAGGTAATCGTGTGGGTGTTAATCTCAAGATTTACGAAAAGATTTTTAAAAAAAACTCAGTTTGTAGGGAATAAATGTTTATCGTTTGTATTTGAGAAAGATGTGTGGCTATTTTTTTTTTTTTGTGTGTTATCATGGTGAAGGACGGAGTTCGAAATATGAAAATGAAACCATTAAAGTGAAAGTATCTGTCATTAAACTATCGAAATGTGATTGTTTCAGTTTTGATACTGAAAGAGTTCTTTTACTGTCAGTGTTTTTCCTTCCTTTCTTTTTGTATTTGTTGTTGGATTGTTCGTAAAGGTTCAGAAGAGAAAGTAGGAGTTGAAAAGATTTGTAAAGGTAGTAGAAAGAGGAAATTAGATTCTATTAGGTGGGTGGGGAGAATGTTATTTTGTGTAGTTTAATGGATTTTATTCATAATTGTGTGTTATTTTGACGGAAAAAATGTACACACACACACACATGCATACATACATACATACATACATACATGCATGCATGCATACATACATACATACATACATACATACATGCATGCATGCATACACACATACATACATACATACATACATATATACATACATGCATGCATACATCACACACTCAAAGTGATAAGTCGCGTATTTGACATGAGAAACTATTGAAAATATGATGAATACTATCTCCAACTTTGAAGCCAAACTATCAGCCTTGTTAAATAACTGGCTAATCTTCTGATGAATTAACTGAGGGAACCTTTTATACAAGATCATAATGATTTTTCAACTGAAACTTGAACTTGCCATGCAGATGGTTACTACAAACAACATGGCTGGACACAACAACTACAACACAACTCAGGAATAGAATGAAAACAGCAGCTCAACAGGTAAACAGATTATTTCTAGCTATAGCTATAGAAGAAACTGTAACAACAAAACACATTTTCATTGTAGTTAGGAATTAAATGCTGATTTATTTAACTGTTATAAAAGAGCAAAGCAAAACACCACTGTTGGAATATGAGCAGATTGAAATCATACTGGGACGGTCTGCACCCAGAACTAAAGTTAATGAAATTGGAGAGGAGTATTTAAAACAGTGTAATGAACCTTCATTCTGGAAGATTAACACCTGCAAAGCAGTACATGAGCGAAGTTCAAAAAGTAAACAAAACTGAAACAATGAAGAAAGTGTCATTAGAGGAAAAGATAGCTAATTGATAGAAGATCATCAGCCATGTGATGATGATTATTGCGTGCAAACAAGTAAATCACTACAGGTCTCACCAACAAAAAGTGAAGAAAGAGATAGAAGTGATGTTTGGAGATAGCAAAAAAAGAACACTCACTTGCAAATTGATCGCCCTCAAGCAGGAGCTAAAAGTTGTCAGTGAGAGATTCTGACATCAGAAGAAAATAACCAAGAGAAAAACAATAAACAAAAAATTTAACCAGAACCAGGCAACAGGGTACAGAGACGTGAGAGGAGAAGCATGAGAAGACAAAGACTACTTCTGGAGGAAAATTTGGAGTGAAGAGATGGAGTTTAACCAAAATACTCTATGACTGGAAGAAAATCGAAGTTATTGTCCCTACATTACACCCAAGACATATAGCATTGATGGTGGTACCCTTATGACTGTAATCCAGAAACTTCAGGATGGAAATGCACCTGGAAGAGACTTCATTGCTGGATACTGGTACAAAAAGCTTACTTTCTACCAAACATACGTCATCACAGTATTATCTATTGTTCACTGATGCTATATTTCTGGTAAGACAGCTGCAGGAGAAATACCTAGCCAAAGATAAACCTCTGTACCTGGCTTTCGTTGACATGGAGAAAGCCTTTGACAGGGTCCCCCGATACCTTATCTGGTGGTCAATGAGGAAACTAGGGATAGAAGAATGGTTAGTGAGAGCTGTGCAAGCCATGTACAGAGACGCTGTCAGTAAGGTGACAGTTGGCAACGAGTACAGTGAAGAATTCCGAGTAGAGGTAGGGGTCCACCAAGGTTCAGTCCTCAGTCCCCTCCAGGCAATAACACAGGAATTCAAGACAGGATGCCCCAGAAAGCTCCTCTATGCTGATGACCTTGCACTAATTGCAGACTGTATGATGCATGTGTATGAACAGCCATGCTACACGGCAGTGAAACATGGGCCGTGACTGCTGAGGACTTGCGTAAGCTTGCAAGGAATGAAGCCAGTATGCTCTGATGGATGTGTAATGTCAGTGTGCATACTCAACAGAGTGTAAGTACCTTGAGAGAAAAGTTAAACCTAAGAAGTATCAGTTGTGGTGTGCAAGAGAGACGATTGCACTGATATGGTCATGTGGCAAGAATGGATGAGGATAGCTGTGTGAAAAAGTGTCACACCCTAGTGGTTGAGGGAACCTGTGGAAGAGGTAGACCTGGGATGAGGTTGTGAAGCACGACCTTCGAACATTAGGCCTCACCGAGGCAATGACTTTTGAGCAAGGCCTTTGGAAATATGTTGTGCGTGAGAAGATCTGGCAAGCCAAGTGAGACCATAACCCAAGGCCTCTGCCAGGGGTGTAGCCAGCCCACTTATGTGTACCTTTCCTTCATTGGACACTAAACTCTGCTTGCGAAGACCTGTTGGGGCAAGTGAAAGCGAAATCGTGATGGCACCTGTACTAGTAGAGCGCTAAGAGCACCGTCTGAGTGTGATATCACCATTTGAGTGTGATCATTACCAGAGTCGCCTTCCCGGTACTTGTGCCAGTGGCACGTGAAAAGACATTAGAGCAGTTCTACAAAAAGAGAAGGAGAGAGAGAGACAGACAGACAAGCTAAAAAAAAAAATGATGAGCAATAGGCTTGTATTCATTTGCATATCAGAATGTTTGTTGGTGATACATATTAATTAACTAAAACATTGTTACAATTTATGCATAGATAAGTTATAAACAGAGTAACATGCATACATTTCACAAATATATATTTACTTTCACTACATATCTAGACCTGTAGTTAAAAAGTCTCTGAAAAACAATCCAAAGAAGAACTCCACAAGTTTCACTTGATTATTGCTAGCTCACCAGTAGTGATTTTTTATTTCTTTATTTTACTGAGGGAGAGAAGCAGGATATATATATATATATATTTGTGTGTGTGTGTGAGTATGTGTGTGTGTGTAAACATGTATATGCATGTGTGTGTACATGTAATATTTAACACTATTCAGCATAAGGTATGCCATTTCAATATATGAAAGCATTTCTATATATTGGAACTTGAACTTGTGCTCTAAAATCATGTTGATGTCTAGTAATTTGCAAAAAATCCTGAAGGGATTGCTTTCATATATTGAACCTTGTTTGTGTGTGTGTGTGTGTGTGTGTGTTTGTGTGTGTGTTTGTGTGTGTGTATGTGTGTGTGTACACGTTTTTATGTTTCCTTGTATTTTTTTAACGCCACTATTGGTAGGATGTATGGATGCACCTGTTTGTTTGAGCAATTATTTTCTCATATGGAGACTATTACTATTGTTACTGGCTCAACACACATGTTATACATAGACAAATATACATATATAGAAAGAGAGAGAGAGAAAGAAGACACAAATAGCAACACAGATAGGCGGATGGGCGGACAGATAGACGGATGTATCGTTTTATGTTAGTATGTCAACATGGACACCTACCCACATCCTGTCCATTGTTATTATATTTACACCAACAACTAAATCTTGACTGTTCCCCCACTGTTATTTATGATTGGAAGAACTTCTTTTGTGTCAGAAAAAGTTGGTTTGTAATTTCAGGAAAAAGTTATTTCACATAATGTAACTTTAAAAACAACAACTGTGAGTATTTGCTGCAGTGGAATAGTTAATTAGTTGATTTCTTTGGGTTGTTTCTTTTATGATTTAATCTTGTTACAGGGCATATTCCTCAGACTGCACACACTTTAACAACTAAGCTTCTATATCAGAGGTGGAAAATCCCTCCACTCACAGGCAAAATTTTGATTGCATTCAAATTTTTAACTAATTATAAAATGAAATAGTTCAGCTAAGATGTAAACAGTAATTACTTATGTTTCATACATTAATGGTTCATTATGTCTTTCAGTAAGGATATCCCCCATCATGTTCCTATACACTGGCGATTCATCCCTAATATTAACAAGGTTCATCATCTCAGCCAAAAATAGCAGTCAAATTATTTTTTTTCATATTATACCCTACTATCTTAAAAAAAAGAAGGATGATATTTAATATAGTCCTAGATACACTGTACATAAAAAAAGATGAGATTGGTCAAAGTTGGAATATGAGGGCCAGCTAAAAAGTTCATAGGCTGACCAAGATACTCTCATGGATTGTGACCAAATAAGGTTTATTTTTCAACATAGTCCTCCTTGTGGTCCACACATTTCTTCCATTGGTGTTGCAGTGCTTGGATCCCATTGGTGAAGAAGCTTTCATCCAGTTTGTCAAAAAAGTCATCAACAACAGATATGATGTCATCACTGCAATACTGGTTCCAGACAAAGTTTTTTCATGTTGGAGATGAGGTACCATTGAAACCAAGGACTTGTGTGCTGGTGTTTGGTCTTGATACCTTTCATAACTGCCTCAGCAAGTTGGCATAGCACCTTCTGTTGATGGTGTGACCCTTTTGAAGATAGTTAATAAACAATGCCTTTTGCACCCCCAAAAATTGAGGCCATCATTTTTCCCTGCAGATGAAACAACCTTGTCTTCTTTAGAGCAGGTAAGGAGAGGTGCTTTCACTGCATGGATTGTCTCTTTATCACTGACTCAAAGTGATGAAGCCAGCACTCACCCTGAGTTATGGAACATTTAAAGGAACCAGCTGGATCTACCTCAGACAATGTCAGATTTTCCTGTGATGTGATCAGTCTGGTACACTTTTGATTAGGTGTCAGAAGATGTTGCACTCACCAAGCAGAAATCTTCACCACACCAAGTTCATTGTGCAGAATATTCTCAACTCTCTCACAGGTTGTTCTAATGATATTGGCTTCTTGATTTATAGTCAATCACCTGTCATCCATCAGTACATGATGAACACAATATCTTCCTCAGTGGTGGCAGTTGCAGGATGTCAAAGCCTTGGGTTATCTTCAAGACTCTCCCTTCCCCTTCTAAATTCAGCTGCTCACTTTTGCACTGCTGATAAAACTGGAGCATCATCCCCTAATGTAATGACCATGTCAGCATGAATGCCCTTGGGAGCGGGGGCAAGGGCTAACCCTTTTTCTTGACATACTTAATCTGGGTGTTGTATGGGAGTGAGGAACATATACTTTATTGAATTGAATACATGCTGTATGATATATGTTGTATATATATACATATATATATATTTTTTTATTATATATATATATATATATATACTGGTGGTGCCCCAGCATGGCCACAACCTCAAGGCTGAAACATATAAAACAATAAAAGAATATATATATATATATATATATATATACTAGCTGATGTACCCGGTAATTCCTGGAAAAGCGGGGCTTATCCCTTGGTTCCGTTCTCACAATTTTTTCGCTAATCCAATAACAACAATACAAAGTGTGTAGCCCTTAAAACAGTTTTTGTACATTTACAGAGAATACCAAACTGTCTTACATAGGATCTTGTTTTTAGGAATTTCCAATAAGTTATGAATACTCAAATTGTGGAGGCAGTTACGTAATAACATGAAATTACTTACCCAATAACATGAAATTACATAATAGTAAGAATTCAAGAAAAGTAGCTCCAGAGTATATAGAACTTAGGAGGAAATACCAATAAAGTATGTATACAAAAATTATGAAGCATGTTACGTAATAACAGGCTAATCAGATATGAGATAATAATTCAAAGTAAATAACTCTGAAAAGGGCTTTTGTGCATTCCCAGAGAATATTACCCTCAGGGCTGCTAGTTTGAAATATATTTACAATGAATGTAGAAACTGACTGTCATTTAGTTTTATAATAGACATACACATAAATTTCCATATAGATTTAAAAATAAAAAAACATGTAGATTATCAATACATTTACAACACTTACAAATATTACAATTAAATAATAAATACCTGACGATTGGTGAATCTTATTAAGTTTGCAGAGCTTTTTGATAAACAACATTTTTGGTCTTTCCTTGTGGAGCATAAATGAACAAATGATCAGGATTGCCAACTCTTAAGCATCCCACATAAAGTTGTAAGAAAAGTGGTTCCGCAAGGTTCAGACCTAACATGTTCAAGGACTGCCCCTGAGCCTTGTTAATGCTCATTGCAAAGATCAGTTTCAATGGGAATTGCAGGTACTTGTACTGGAAAGGCATATTCGAAGGAATAAGTGGAATTCTAGGAATGAATACAGGCTCACCGCTTGCTTTACCAGTCATAATTGTTGACAGCCTCTTCTTTATTATAAGTCGTGTGCCATTGCAAATCTTTGGCGGATTGAGGTTTTGAAGCAGCATAACTAATGCCCCAATCTTGAGGTGTAAGTTGTGAGGTGGGAGGCCAGGTAGTGTTAGACTATTCAAGAATTCACCTGGATAATTCACAGCTTCATCAATATTGAGTACAGCGTCAATAGAATTGTAGATGTGACACTCACCTGGTAAACTGTTCCAGAAGTTTAAAGTTCAAATCATGAACTGCCGCATTCTTTGGAGCTAAAATGGCATGGGCTTTCAGCCAGTTGTGGTCTGTAAACTAATTCCTCAGGTTAGGAAACACCTTGTTCATTAGTTCCTTTAAATCAGTTACCATATGTCCAAAAGGCAAGCTTACCTGACCATCCTTCTCACCAACTGAAATGTCATTACTGACGTCCAACAGTTGCTTTGGAAAGGTTCTGTCTGCATCATCACCACTGAGCTACACTCTCATGTTGGTTGTGAGTCTTAGCTTTTGCATACTTCTCCATAGGTAAGACAACTTTACGCTAGCATTTACTTCATCAGTTCTTGTCCTCTTTAGAACCACAGGAAGGGTTTATCTAAATTTTCCTCTAAGCAAGACTGTAGCACCTCCCATGAGCTTGGTGTTGTGTCTCAGATCCTGAAGGGCCATGTCAAGAGCTTCAAAGGAAAACTTATGGCTTGTTGTCACTTCATCCCAAATGATTGACCTGCATTCACTCTGAAGTTTGCCTTTTATAGAACCATGACTCATGTTGCAGTTTGCCTTCTCTTTCTTGGACAGGTCCAAAGGGAGTTTGAAACAGGAATGAGCTGTGCAGCCACCACTTAACAGAGTTGCAGCTATTCTACTTGACACCACTGCTAATGACATTGTGTTTCATTTGGCACAATTTAGCCAGAAGAAGGGTGATGACAAATGTTTTGCCAGTTCCACCTGGAGCATCCAGAAAGAAAAGACTTCCTCTTTCATTTTCAAAGCTCGAAATAATGGTGTCATAAACACCCAGTTGGTCCTCCATCAGTTTGTGTTCTTTATCAGCTATCTATACCATCATTTCCTCAATGTCATAGCTGATTTCTTACAGGTGCTCAATTGCGAGATTGTTTTCTGCCTGCTCTGGTTGAGGCAGACCAAATGTGGAATTGCCCTGACCTCCCATAGCTTGCACTCGGGTGTTCAGGTCAAGTAATGCCTCATTGTAAATGGTGTTATTGAACATGGCAATTTCCGCTGAGGTTTGCTTTTGAATCCTTTGTAGGATGTCCTCTGCCATGCTGGTTTTGTAGGTTACCCAAAGTTTGAGAGGTTCACACAAGCCACATGTCATCAGCATGATAGAAAATAGCTGGCACAATTGATTTAGTGTTCTGCTGATTGTCATTCTTAATTTTAATTTCAGTTTTATTTTATTAATAGCCCTTTTCTCTTCTCACATATTTTATATTCATTTTTGATAAGGTTTTTCAAAAAAACCGAAACATGTAAATTAATTAAAACACCCAAAAAATGTTTTAAAAAGTGGCATTTTCATTTTTATTCATTTTCAATATATATATATATATATATATATATATATATATATATATAGTGTGTCCCAAAATTAAGGCAACCAACCTTTTTCAATTTGGTCAAAGGAAAACATTGTTATATTTCATGTCTGAGCATTGCAATGCAATGGTAAAGGAAATGCATTTGATATGACCATCTCTGTTTCAAATCCCAGTTTTAAATATAGGTGCAAATGCTTCACATGTGGCACACACCTGTTCTTGCAGAATCAAAGCTGGTGCAGTTTTGCCTACAGAGTGTTGAGTAAAGCATAAGGAGTGCTCGAGACCTTTGTCTTCAAAATGGATCAAATAGAAAAATCCAACAGGTTGAGATTAGAGCTTCTTGAGGGCTATACACCCTTACCTATGAAAGACAGAATGTTTTTCTGAATCCAGTGTTGTGTCTGTTTGGAGCTGTGGGATGGGGCCGAGTCTTGTTGTAGGCTCCAAGGTGCACCTTGAAAGTGCTCATTCACTCATGGAAGCACTTCAGCTTCCAGAATGTCACTAATGTATTGTTGGATGCTAAAATTAACAGCCAAGGGTACAAAAACGAGGGGAGACTTTCCAATGACTGTCACAGCCACCAAAATCATAACTGAGTTACAAGTCTACCTTTAAAGGTGCCAGAAGCATTCCAAAGCTGGTCATTCTGGTGGTTTACTGTCTGTTCAGTGTCAAATTTCTTTTCATCTGTGAACACCAGGTTAGACTGCATGCCGTCATCAATCTGACACAGGATAAGATAACTTCTCTCCAGTGTCGTGGCCTAATAAACTTGCATGAGCTCATGATGGCAGATCATCTGGTAGAGGTAGGTCCTGAGATCGTCCTTCAGTACTCAGTACATCAATGTTTGGCTTATTTTTGCTGTGGCAACCAGTTTTCTGATGGAATGATGAAGATTTTGCTGTATCTTTTCTGTGGTACTTTGATAAGCTGAGGTCTCCATACACTTCTTTCTTGACCATGTCCAGGTCAGTCAGCGGTTGAACCAATCTCTTGAAATTTCTTGACAATTTTCCAGGCTGTTGTTCAGTTAATTTTAAGTTCTTTTGATATAGCTGTATTACTTTCACCTCCTTTGTGGAGGAAGGTTATGATTGTATTTCAGTCTATAACCATTATCTAATTCATAAATCTGAATTTATTTAGTCTGAAACAAAAAGAAGACACACTAAGTTTTTATAATGACGTATAATTTTCATATCTTATCACATTTATTAATAGTTATCAAAACCTTGAAACTTTGCTTGCCTTAATTTCGGGACATCCTGTATATATACAACTGGCTTCTTTCAGTTTCTGTCTTCTAAATCCACTCACAAGGCTTTGGTTGTCCTGAGGCTATAGCAGAAGACACTTGTCCAAGGTACAACACAGTGGAATTGAACCCAGAACCATGTGGTTGGAAAGCAAGCTTCTTACCACATGCCTATGTGTATATAATGTGTACATGAATGAATGTGTGCCTTTGTTTTATAACTGTATATGTCTGTACATATGTATCATCATCATCATCATCATCATCATCATCATCATTGTCATCATTGTTTTAACATTCACCTTTCCATGCTCACATGGGTTATTGAAACAGATCATCTACAGTTGTATGCCCTTCCTGTCCCCATCCTTCACCTGTTTCCAGGCAAAGTAATATTTCCCTTTAGGCCAGGCAAGTTTTTGCAGAATATTGGGAATGAATGGGACTGCTTATCTGACGGTTAACATTCATTCACGACTATCACATGTTGTTAAAACAAGGAGGCACAGATGCACACACACCACTTCCTTTACCATCCATCCAACACTCTCAACATGACACTTCCTTACTATTATGTGTTCATTGAATGCCCTTTTGCTTGAACACTACCTTCTCAGTATACACCACCACCACTATTCCTGATCTGTATCTCTTTCACTATGCATCTTCTCTCTCCTTGACACTTCACTCTCCTATTTCTCGTCTATTTATGGTTTTATTATACTGTTGCTCTCCATCGCTACCCATTTTTTTATGTATGTGTTACCACCTATCACCTTCTCCATGACTCCTTCCTATCTTCCTTACATTCCCCCAAACTGAGACTCAGCATTGCTCACACCTCCATTCATGTTCACCATTCACTGTTTTCACTTGTCCTCATTCTCCTTTCACACTTCATGAACCTTACGCACAAACCTACCTACCCATCCAGGCATCCTTAATTATCTGCTCCTACTCTCTCTATCCGTGTTTGTATATATCCTGATACTTTATCTCCACTATCCTTTCTCTTTCCTGTGGGGATACCCACATATCTCCTTCACAGCAACACATCTGTTCTTGTCCCTCTTTCCTACTTTAGCCTCTCTACTCTTAGCATAAAACCACCTCCCTCAATACTGCATCCCCACTCTGTCAAGGGATCTTGCAAAATTCACTGATGTCACAAAAGAAAGCACCCAGTACACTCCTTAAAGTGATTGGTAAAGTTTCTGTTATTGATTTAAGTTACTAGGTATTGTTTCATGAGTAATATACATTTAAGTTCTTAAAGTCCTTTCTTCTGGATTTTAGAATTGGATGTAATTGTGCAGATTCATCTTGCCTGGTTGTATTTATTTTTGTGAGCCTGTTGATTTGTGATTAAAATGTTTAACTGTTCTTGACTATATTTCATTGTAAATTAGATACTGTGGTTTCAACATCATCATCATCATTAAATATCCATTTCCCATGCTGGCATAGGTTGGACAGTTTGACAGAGGTTGGCTAAGCAGAAGACTGCACCAGGTTTAACAATCTGTTTTGGCAGGGTTTTTGCAGCTGGATGCCCTTCTTAACACCAACCACTTTACAGAGTGGATTGAGTGCTTTTTACATGGCACCAGCACCAGCCAGGTCTGTTTTAATATGGTTTTTACAGTTGGATGCCCTTCCAAACACAACCACTTTACAGTATGAACTGGATGCACCAGCACTGATGAGGTAACCAGCTAACTTGCAAGACAAAGATCCTTTGAGAGAGGGGGAGGTATTGGAGGAGGTAGCCTTGTGCCAGGTGATGAAAGGCTAGAGTGTGACAGAAGGACAGGAACACTTGTCTTGCTGTAGAGGAGATACATGGTTGCCCAGTGAGAGAGAGAGAAAGAGAGAGAGAGAGAGTGGAAGAGAACAAGAGAATGAGAGTACAAGAGTGAGTGGGAGAGAGATGGTAGTGAAGTTCCAGGGCATACCTTCAAGGTACGGTATGGTTTGTTATGGTTTCCAGGTGGTGAATAGGTATTTATGGATGTTATTGCTTAATTTTAATCTGAAGTGTGTGTATGTATATTTGAACTTCTCAGTATGTCATAACAAAATTAACATATTGAGGGGGGGTGCTACTTTCCTGCCAATCACAGTCCCAGATATTTATCAATAGATGCTGTTGTTGAAAGTGAAAAAGTTATTTTATAGGATGAACTTCAATTTTTCAATGATAAACCTTTTCCCAATTCATTCAGGTCAGTTGTTTGGAAATTTTTCCAGCCAGAATTGTATGACTTCTGTTTCATATTCATGTCAAACTGTGGTGTAGAGATTTACTACATCAAATGAGACAAATAGAGCGTTTATGTTGGTTTTATCTGTGAGATTGTGAAGCATACTATATGCTTCAGGATAGGTTTTAGAAGTATATCAGTAAAGTTACTTACTTTATGTGTTTCACAAGTGCAACTGCAACAATTGGTTTTAATTTGAGATCTTTGGGATGTAATATGTTAATAATATACATTGAAATTGATTTTCTATATGCTTTATTTATTGTTTTGCACCTGTAGACTTATGGGGCCTCCTAAAAGTTGCTGGTTTTGCATTCAGATCTTTTTAAATAGTCCCTTTCCTTTTCAAACTGCTGGATGAAAATAGTCATCCAGCAGTTATATTAGATTGTCATTATTTTAGATTGTTAGTAATTGTTTACCTTTTTATAATAGGTGTTGTCACAAAGTACAGATACTGCAGTATTTTGTAATGTTTTGAGTCTATAATGGCTTCAGCACTGTTGTATTTCCCTTGGGTGACTCGCAGAGATAACACGAGTTATACAATTTAATTATTACATTTATTATTCAATTACATACAAAGAACGCACTCACCCAATGTTCGTTATGAATAAACAAAAGTCATGTCCGCCATATATATCTCAATGACATTTTACTACGACAGTCACACAAGACAACAACAATGAAACAATGAACTCAGACGAACCACAGTGACACACGGAACGTCAGACGAATTACATATCTAACAGTCCATATAACACCTCCCCACTGAAATTGATGCTACACAAGAAGTATCAACAGCAAAGTCTCTCTTGGGTTTTACGGGTTCTCTTGGACCGTCTTGGGTTGTCTGGTCCATACTCTGGAACGGGTAACATGATTTTGGGTCTGGTTTGTCTTTGAGTTTGTGGCACAGTTTCCGAGATCTCCATCGGGTGATCTGTTGCAAATTCAAATACAGTGTTTTCTGCATCACCAGGTTCATTGTCTTCCTCAGTTGTGTACCGTGGTCGCAGATGTTCCCAGTGTCATCTACACATCGGGCCATGAGGTATGACCTTCACGTTAAAGCAGCGAGTACCCAATGACTTCTTAATGATTGCTGGTACCCATCGGGGATCTTTGTCTCGGCGAGGTCCATAGTATAGTGCATACACAGGATCTCCGGCCTTGTACTGCCTGATAATTTTAGCGACATCAGCCGAGCCAGGAGTCACCTGAGACTTATGTGCTTCTTTAGACTGTTTGCCTTGAGCAATGTGTGCTGGCGATGGCAGCAGAGAATCAATCCTTGTTCGTATCTGCCGGTTATTCAAAAGTTCACTTGGAGAGAATCCACAGGATGTCG
>NC_068983.1:88622485-88626140 GCF_001194135.2 Octopus bimaculoides
ATTACATTTATTATTCAATTACATACAAAGAACGCACTCACCCAATGTTCGTTATGAATAAACAAAAGTCATGTCTGCCATATATATCTCAATGACATTTTACTACGACAGTCACACAAGACAACAACAATGAAACAATGAACTCAGACGAACCACAGTGACACACAGAACGTCAGACGAATTACATATCTAACAGTCCATATAACAAGCACTATCTTCAGTAACAATATTATGATCATTCTTAAGATCATTGATGATTTCCCATTCTTTACAGTTGATATTTGATTTGAATTTTGGAAGTGGTAGCCCATAATAAGAAAAAGTGGTTACAAATTACAGAATTTGGTTGCTACCTTTTTCTGGACTGTAATTATGTGTTGGGGTGGATTTTAGCCCTTTGAGAGAATTTGAATTTGTTGGGTTGACAGGGTTTTGTATGATAGATTTATTACCTTTAGAATCTTACAGTAAGACTGCCATTTAATGTCTTGAATTCTAGCCACAGTGTCAAAAAAAATATTCCTTTGGATATTATGGTTGAAGACATCAGTGTCGTAATTAACTGTGTTTATTACAGGCTCTTGGTTGTAATTAATCCTGTCTAAAGTTGTTATTACGATTATAATTTCTGGTGTGTTGTGTTATCTAGTGTCCTAGAAAACCTCTGTTGCATACGTGTAAAAACTTTTGATGAACTTTCTTTGGCATTGTTGTCTGAGCTTTCTCCTTTCATTCTTTCTCTCAATTTGCTCCAGTTGGCTGAGTCTCTTCTTAATGTCATCATACAAATTTATAAAATATTGATGTATCTTGCAGTATTAGAAATGCCAAATAGAGGATAAAACAAAACTACACAATGCTATTTCATCATTCATATATCATAGTATGTTATACAAATTAACTTTTTAATTGATTTATTTAATATCTAACAGATAATTAGTTTTTATCATTATATCAAATCATATTTATAAAAATACTAAATTTCCTTTGTACTCATACTTTTCGACTGGAATCTGAATTCTATGTCTCCTGTATCTTGTATCACTTCCTACTCAGAGCTACTACACTTTTTGGTCCTTTGACTCAGCACAGTCCATCAGTTTGCACAGATGTAGCAGCTAAGCTATTTATTCCAGATGAGTCTCTATTGCAATAGAGGCACATCTTTCTATAATGATGCAAAGGCACTAAAGTGTTTTGTGTGACTGGAAGAGGGAAGGGACAAGTGTTTATTGAAGTATACGGCAACCAGATGGATGATATCAGAGAGGGTACTGTGTCCTAATCACCAACTCAGGGTAACATATTTCTCCATCTGCTTTGAGAAAGCGGGATTGCAGTAATGGTCTAACATAATGTAAGGACCACTGGCTGTCAAACCAGGGTGGAGACAGAGATAGAGGTGAGTGTAACAATCAGTACCTGAGGTCATTTCACTTGCTCCTTCAGTCATTGATATTATATGGTAATAATATTTTTATCTTTTATTTTTTATTTGGTTCAGTCATTAGACTGCAGCCATGCTGGGACACAGCCTTGAAGAATTTTTTTGTCAAATGAATCAACCCAGTACATTTTTTTAAGCCTGCTACTTATTCTATCAGTCTCTTTTTGCTGAGCTGCTAAGTTACAGGGACCAATACTAGTTGTCAAGTGGTGTTGGGAGATAAACACAGATACAAAGGCACACGCACGCACGCACGCACACACACACATATATGATGAGCGTCTTTCAGTTTCTGTCTATCAAATCCACTCACAAGGTCTTGATCAGCCTGAGGCTATAGTAGTAGACACTTGCCCAAGGTGCCACGCAGTGTGACTGCTGCCAAAACTATATGGTGGGAAGCAAGCTTCCATGTAGCTACACTTGTAATTACATTTAAAAATCCTGTTTCTTGGTGAGAATAAAAACTATCTTCCTGGAGCCAATGAAACACCTGATCACCTACTAATTCGATGTGTTCACCTGATTAGTAAGTGATCAGGTGACTGACTGGCTTCCTGAAGTTTATTACAAATGGTTTGATCAACTGCATCACAAAACTCCAAGAGCCCTCTTCATTCCTCACACTATAACCATAGTCTCCATCTATGCCTGAAAATCCCTCCTGGTGCTGTCCAACGTAGTCGTGAAAATCATAGTAATGAAGTTGCTGTCATTTGTTATAGAAGTAGTCTGCCGAAGGTTCTCATGAAAGCAGTACTGCTGTTCATCTGCCAGCTCTGACTGTGGTGCTTATGCAGTGATAAATTCCGCAGTCACGTCTATAACTAGCCTAAGCTTAATTATTCTATTATATTCTGTATGTGTGTGTGTGTGTGTGTGTGTGTGTGTGTGTGTGTGTGTGTGTGTGTGTGTGTGTGTGTGTGTGTGTGCGTGTGTGTGTGTGCATGTGTGTGTGCATGTTTGCATGCGAAACTTTTTAAAAAGTGCGTCACTAGAAAACAAAATCTAGTACAACCATAAAATAACATTTTTAGTGCTGCTGATATTGATGATGGTGGTGGCTGTGGGGATGGTAGAGTTGATGGAACTGATAGAGTAAGATGAAGGAGTGCTAAGCGGGTGTGGTGGTAGTTGTTATGGTCATGTTATGGTAGTGGTAAGTAGTGCTAACACATTTTTGACCTGCAACGGATGATGACGTCATTGTTTATGATATTGAAGTCAGTGGAAGAGGTGGCAGCACTCCTGTGGGTAAACGTTTTGGTGAGGAGTAACCATGGATAATGGTGGTAATAGTAGTTGTGCATTAATAAACCCCATTTTCCCCAGCCACCCACATATTTTTTCAAGCTGAATAATACAATGCCCTCTATGATAACCTCACTATAGCAGGTCAGGTTGTAATGATATCTTATTCACTGTTGTTGTCATTATTGTAAAGCAAGATTTCCCACATTTGGCACAAAACCAAAACTTAGTAAGAGAGGCTTTTGATTGATTAAATTGAATCCAAGTACTGTGGTGCAAATGGTATCATTAACCCCAGGATGGATGAAAGATGAAAGTCAACCAAAGGTGCTTTTGGAACTCCTCATACACACAGCACAGCGAAATTTTGTAATACATTATTAGGTCAGCATTCTACACTGTATTATTCTACCTTCATACTACCTTTATTGTTCAAATAACAATATTAATAATGACTGTGAATGAATATCAAATCTCTCCATGCTCAGCTGCTGCTGCTGCTGCTGCTGCTACTGCTGCTGCTGCTGTTGTTGTTGTTGTTGTTGTTGTTGTTGGTGGTGGTGGTGGTGGTGGTGGAAAAACAAAAATAGATAAAAAAATTAACGAAGTAAAACAAAATGATTTATTGAAGATGAATATAATTCTATTCAGAAGTTACTTAAAACAAAGTAATATCAGGACAAGTCCAAATTGTGGTCCTAAGTGAATCTACTTATACTGCTATTGCTGCTAATAATTCGATATATGTGTATGTGTGTGTGTGTGTATAAAATCATCATCATCATCGTTTAGCGTCCGCTTTGCATGCTAGCATGGGCTGGACGATTTGACTGAGGACTGGTGAACTAGATGGCTGCGCCAGGCTCCAATCTGATCTGGCAGAGTTTCTACAGCTGGATGCCCTTCCTAACGCCAACCACTCCAAGAGTGTAGTGGGTGCTTTTACGTGCCACCCAC
>NC_068983.1:88626150-88633726 GCF_001194135.2 Octopus bimaculoides
CTACAGCTGGATGCCCTTCCTAACGCCAACCACTCCAAGAGTGTAGTGGGTGCTTTTACGTGCCACCCACACGGTACTGGCAATGGCCATGCTCAAAATGGTGTTTTTTATGGGCCACCTGCACAGGAGCCAGTCCAGCGGCACTGGCAACAACCTCGTTCGAATGATTTTCTAACGTGCCACTGGCACAACTGCCAGTAAGGCGATGCTGGTAGTGATCACGCTCAAATGGTGCTATGTACGTGCCACTAGCACGGAAGCCAGACAGCTGCTCTGGCAATGATCACGCTTGGACGTTACTGTTAGTGCTCCACTGGCACAGGTGCCACTCATCGAATATGGTTCAATTACGATTTCAATTTCACTTGCCCCAACAGGTCTTCACAAGCAGAGTTTAGTGTCCAATAAAGGATGGGTTGGCATGGGTGCCAGTCGTCCAATTTGGTCCAATTTCGATTTCAATTGACTTGCCTCAGCAGGTCTTTGCAAGCAGAGTTTAGTGTCCAATGAAGTAAAGATATGAATAAGTGAGCTGGCTACACTTCTGGCAGAGGCCACAGATTATGCTCTCATAGGTTTGCCAGGTCTTCTCACGTACTGCATATTTCCAAAGGTCCTGGTCACTAGTCATTGCCTCGGTAAGGCCTAAAGTTCGAAGGTCATGCTTCACCACCTCATCCCAGGTCTTCCTGGGTCTACCTCTTCCACAGGTTCCCTCAACCGCTAGGGTGTGACACTTTTTCACACAGCTATCCTCATCCATTCTTGCCACATGTCCATACCAGTGCAATCGTCTCTCTTGCACACCACAACTGATGCTTCTTAGGTTCAACTTTTCTCTCAAGGTACTTACACTCTGTCGAGTATGTACACTGACATTACACATCCATCGGAGCAAACTGGCTTCATTTCTTGCGAGCTTATGCATGTCCTCAGCAGTAACGGCCTAAGATTCACTGCCATGTAGCATGGCGGTTCGTACACAAGCGTCATACAGTCTGCATTTTACTCTGAGAGAGAGACCCTTTGTCACCAGCAGAGGTAAGAGCTTTCTGAACTTTGCCCAGGCTATTCTTATTCTAGCAGCTACACTTTCTGTGCACCGTCCCCCGCTACTAACTTGGTCACCTAGATAGCGGAAGCTATCAACTACTTCTAGTTTTTCTCCCTGGAATGTGGCAAAGGTTCCCAACCAAGTGTTTTTTCATGCTGGAAACAAATGATTGTCAGATGGGGCCAAATCAGGAGTATAGAGAGGATGCTCAACCAGTTCAAAGCCACAGTCACACACAGCAGCCGATTAAAATTGAGGACTTGTGTGCAGGAGCATTATCCTAATGAAACAAGACCCCTTTCATCAATTTTCTTGAGCTTTTGGTCTTGATACTTTTTATGACAGTCTCAGCAAATTGGCATAGTACTCTCCATTAATGGTATGTCCCTTTTGAAGGTAGTCAATAAACACAATGCTTTTTTTCATTCCAAAATACTGAAGCCATCACCTTCCCTGCAAATGAAGCAATCTAATCTAAGTCTTCTTTAGAGCAGGTGAGGAGGGGTGTTTCCACTACATAGATTGTCTCTTTGTCTTTGGCTCAAAGTGATGAAGCCAACACTCATCTTGAGTTGCCCACTCAAGATGAGTTGCCCACTTTTGCACTGTTGATAAAGCTGGAGTGTCATCCCCTAATGTAGCAAGTATGTCAGCGTGAATGTCCTTGGGTGGGGCTAAAACTTTTCTCCTGCAGGTACTTGATAACACTACAATGCCAAATTTTGTTCATTTTCAAGAGAAGTTGCTACTAGTTTCATTTGAAGTCTTCTTTGAACAGTGAGATGTCAGTGTAGCTGGAAAGAAACAATGCAGTTATTAATAAAGACAGTTGAACTTTATGCATGCAAGATTTCACTGCTCTAGCATCACTCCTTCATAGTCAGCCTATGAAGTTTTCAACCAACCCTCATATATTCATTGTTGCCCACCAATTGTTATCAACTGATATTGCTTTCTCATTGAATCTTCTGTGGTGGAAGAGTATCTCCATTAGCTAACACCAACTCCTTTCATACATATCGAGATTCTTGCCACCTCTTTGTCTTTTCCAGTTTAACTCCCTTCTTTTGCTATATTTTTTTTAATTTATGGGTATGATTGTATGGTTCAGAAGTTTTGCCTTGCAAGCACATAATTTTGGATTCAGTCCCACCGAATGGTACCTTGGGCAAGTATCTTCTATGAAAGTCCTGGGCCAACCAAAGCCTTGTGAGTGGATTTTATAGATGAGAACTGAAAAAAACTATGTGTGTGTGTGTGTGTTTCCCTATCCTGACATTACATGATAGTTGTGAGCACTCTCATACAAGTGGTGCCCTTAGTTTCTAATCTTCTGTGAAAACATGTTCAGCTCAGAGGAAATATGACCTTATTGGAAATGAGCAAGGGTTGGCAAGAGGAAGTACATCCATCATCATCATCATCAACATTTAACATCTGTTTTTTATGTTGGCTTGGATTGGGTAGCTTGACAGTAACAGGCAAGGGGCTGCATCAGTTTCCATAGTCTGTTTTGGTTTAGTGTCTACAGCTGGATGTCTTTCTTAATGCCAACCACTTTACAGAGTGTACTGGGTGCTTTTTACATGGTACCAACACCAACACCAATGCTTTTCATGTGGCATCTTGGTTTTAGGATATCAATTCTGTTGTGGTGGGTGGGTCATCTTGACTACAGCAAGGCGCCATGTATCTCAGTCCTCTGTCTCTTTTGAAAGGCTCAGCATTTTGAGATCAACCTTTAATATTTCATCCTTCTATCTGTAGAAAATTTGCCTCAATGAATTCCATCCGATCAGATAAAAATGTAAAAGAGAACATTAAAACAATGAAACTGATGATGATAATGTCAATAACACCTTAGTCTGTCTCTTTCCCACTGTTTCTTTTTCATTCATATGTAAACAAAAACAAAAGTTGTCAGAATAGATACAAACAGTATAATGCTACAAGAATAGTCAATCCATGCAAATGACTGTATATTGTTAGTTAAAACAAAATTGTCTGTTTTGATGTGAATATTGCATTGCTACAGACATAAATTAAAGTTTTCTTGAGAGATGAAAAATGAGCACCAAAGAAAAAAAGTATATCTTCAGAGAGAAAAAAGCCCCTTCAAAAAACAAAAGATGATCTTTCTGTAAAGTTGCATGAATTGTATTGATACATTACAAATTTCCCATAGGAAAAAAAAAAATTATCATAAGAGATATTGGTGGTGTAGGTGCTGATAGTCGGGGTGATAGATTACAAATACTGATGCCTCCATGACAACAATAACAACAAAAGTAGTAGGTTTCAGGTGAGAATTAGAGATGACCTATTTTATTCAGATAATGAGAAAGCTACTTAAAACTGGAATCATAAGTGTAAGAATGAATGGCAGGTCATAAAGGATTTGTTAAAATCAAGGTCAAGCACACACACACATACCACAATTATCTCTGCATATGTATCAGAATCACAACTGACAGATAAGCAAAAGGAAATTTTTATGATGCCATCTTGTAGATTACGATGATAAAGAATGGTTGTGACTTTATCATCACAGTTCATGACTTTAATAGATTGTTGGGAAACATTATGGTGGCTATTCCAGTATGTATGTTTTAGGACATGATGCAAGGAAAAAAGATTGATTAAGGCTCTTGCAGTTCTGTGATACAATTGACCTAACCATTTGCAGCACTAACTTCAGCTAGCCACCTGATAACCTATTCACAGGCAAACCAGTTGAACTTCATGTTTATCAGAAAACAAGATAAGCAATTTATTGTCAAAACTAAGTCATCTCCCAGGAAATGTACCTCTTAACATAGACTCGAGATCAGCAGCCTCAAGTTAAGCAGGAGATGGACTGAAAGATGTAAGAAATCCTGTGAAGGATAGTATGGAAGCTGAAAGATACTTTAGTTGGATTAAAGAAATATTAGTTAACATGCATGATGTTTGAAGAAGTTCCAGTTGACATGGTATGATGATAAGGAGGAGGATATATATAACATACAGGACAACTCATTATTCTGTGAGACTGCTGTGAGCCATAGACTAGGTCTTTGAATAGAGCAAGGTTCCAGCCAGTTGAAAGGTGATATATTAGTGGAAAAGCATGGTAGACAGAGCCATAAGGACTAAGATAACCTGGAAATGTTTGAGAAATATGAGGAGCACGTAACAGTGTTAGATAGATAAAATAGAAGGTAGATATTTGGTATATATAACACAGAGAAACTGAAAGTCAGAGGTTTGTCTCTCTCCTCTGGTACAAGGACCAGAAGTATAAGGTGCATCAGTCTGAAAAGCAGTGTGTCAATGTAAATCAAGATGTTGCAACACTACATACTTCCAAACAGCTGCAGCATCAACAACCATAATAGGTTGTTGTCATTCTATGTAAGGTTTTAAGTCACTGATATGCCAAGAAATCCTACGGTAACAATGCTACAATACAGTGAGTCCATTTTCCCATCCTTGGTGTGGATATCCTAAGAAATATCTAGCATATATAAGTAAGACTAGTTTGTTAATGAGAGACATGATATTGCCATGTCACACTGCTTCATGATGGAGTGTACAGTAGAATCTCAAATCATACTGAAATGTTTGATTAGCTACTGCTGCCTCTGATGCCTATATGTTTAGGGCAGAGTTAACCAAGAAGATACACAGCAACAACAGTCTTAACTATAAGCATCACTACCACTATCACCAATATTATTACCAGAAACCAACTAGAGCATCAGTAATTTTCAAATGTTTCAAAAAATTTTACATGCCAGTCTCCTTATAGTTTTTTTTTTATGATTCAGTCCCCTATAAAAAGCAGGATAAGTAACATGAAAAAAATGACATACTTTCATGTACTGTATTTTCCAGACTATGAACTACACTGCCAATAAACCAGCAAACCCCAAAACCACAATTTAATCCACCCACTCCACCCCACTGGGGTACAATAAATACACATGAAAATATGGGGAGTCAGTTGATCAAACTGCATAAGACCCATTTATACACATTTGGCAGAAAGAAACCAGAGGTCATACACCAAAAATTACAGTGGTTTTTGAGCTTTTGGCATCACCTTTCTCTTTTCCCATGGTTTGAGATGTTATTCCTCCTCATTGGCAAGTCATTCCTCATATTGATTTTCGAAGAGGTGCATTTCAATCAATTTAGCTATTTTCGCAGAAGAATTGTAATAGCATCCCAAAATGTACATAAGTTTCTGCCAGTTGGACCACTAGTTTCTGTTAATTGGACCACGGGAAACCATAATTTTAATAGAAACACCATCTTCTCGTCCTCCCCTGAAGGTTTGTTGTCTCTTTTCCTTAATCTCTGATACATAACATGACAATAAAAAAATTATATAAGAAATTATTTACTCACAAAATCAGACCATCTGTCATTTTATTTACAGCAAAGTTCAGTGTCATGGATGTACCTGCTTTGCAGCAACCAGCTGTTCTATGTTCAGCACTGTTTTGGAGAGGGCAACCCTCATTTCTGCTGTGACATCCAGTCAATTACGTGACTTTGTTTTGATGGCAAAGAAAGTGGAAAACATGATCTCACACTCATAGGTGGTTGGAAATGGCATCAGTACTTAAAGAACCATCTTTGTGACATCAGGATATGACCGTGCCATTTCAATCCAAAAGTCAAAACAGCACATTTCACAGAAAAAAATTTTGCACCTCCATCATTGACCAAATCAATGAACTGCTCTTGATGTAAATTGTCTTCTGTAGGCAGATCACTAACAGAGAGCACAAAGGGGTTCCTGATAAAGCAGCAATGTTTGTCAAGGTCATGAAGATCAGAAAAATAAAGAGATATTTCTCTGCCAAGTATTGACATGTGTTGTTTCAGGAGTTCAACAATATCAGACTTGAATCTCATTTTCATCAATTAACATGTTTAGTTGAGGAAATGATGCAAAATTCTTTCCATCCAACTTTTGGTGCCAAAATTCAAGCTTCATTTTGAAAGCAATTAGTTTTTTATGAGAATGAAGCATGGTTATATCATACTCTTGCAGTAAAAGATTGACGGCATTCACTGACTTGAATGTCCACCAAAAATGCCAAGCAGATCAGAAAACGAACATCGGTGAATTTGACATGCAAATCTGGCTTGGCATCTTGTAAAAAAATCGTTGACTTCTTTTTGTAGAAGGAAGACCCTCTTTATTGTCTTTCTTCTCGAAAGCCATCTCACTTGTGAATGCAACAGAAGTGCTTCGAATTCAAAATCATTTTCTTTGCCCAACTAGGCAAACAGATGGTAGTTGAGTGTGTTCACTTTGATAAAGATCACCACTGTCATCACATAATTAAGAACATTTTTTAACTCATCAGGCATGGTTTTTCCCCATTAGTGCTTGTTGATAAGTTGTACAGTGTATACCAATAGCACTGGAGACTTTTCTTTCACCAAATCTGAAAACTAGAATGGCAAGCAAGCATTGCTGGAGCGCTGTCAGTGCGCACGCCAATGACATGCTCCCGGTTGACATCATGTGCCTCAAAAAACTTGTCCATTTTGTTAAATATTTCCCTTGTGGTTGTTATGGTGCTGAGGGTTTCACAAAACAGGAATTCATCTTCCAGGTGATTGTTATGTACATAACATACATAAACGCACAGTTGGGCCAAGTTGGCAGCAACCACTCATTTTGAGTTTCACAATTGTCATTATTTTTATTACTTTCCGTGAAAGATTTTTATCCAGTCAGACAACAAGATTTCAAAGCATGTGTTGTCAACTGTAAATGCTCGTGTCGAAGTGGAAGGGGCAGCAGATCACAAGTTCTGACTCTTATATCTGTGTAAATCTTGTATAATTCAGTGTAAATTAATAAAACTAAGTTTAACACATCAAATTAGCATGCAACATCTTCATTAACGCCACCCACTCACACACATGATAACAAGACAATGCTACATTTTAAACTTGAAAAAAGCCTTGCGTATTTATAACGTGCAAGTTATATATGTATGTATACATTTTTGTGCATGTATGTGTATGTGGCTAGGGTTCATTCTTACCACCCAGTCAGAAAACAGGATTTTGTGCATGACAGCACGTTTGTCAACTGTAAACACAGACTTGGAAATTTACAGATTTTACATACACAAATGAAGCAGATAAGAACGAACCCCTAGCTGCATACACATACATACACAAAAATGCATACGTACATACATAACTTGCACATTATAAAGGCGGAGGTAAAGAATGTGTACACCACTCAATTTTGGTGTCTTTTTTTATCAAAGATTTTCTTTTATTTCTATGTTTTCGATATAGGAGAATACGATTTTGCCCAAAAATCACGTTTTCAAAATTTTAATTCCCCCACTCCCTCACTAACCTCAATTTCTTAATTTTTAACATTTTTGAGAATTGTTTTTTTTTTAATCCACATAGAAAAATACAGAGATCACAAATCTGGGAAATTTTCTTTTTAACTTTTAATTTTTCTTTAAGAAACACTCAATGCCCCTTACACCCACC
>NC_068983.1:88634148-88637930 GCF_001194135.2 Octopus bimaculoides
TATTAATATTTTGAAAACGTGTTTTGGGGACAAAATCCTAATCTATATTGAAAACAGGAACCTGAAGAAATTTTGGAAAAAAATAAAGTGGGGTGATAGAAATAAAGTTTTTAAATACACTCATCACAAATACGAATTACAAAATAAAAGAAAAAGGTCATTTCAATTGAAGTTTTATAATCTATACTGAAGTTTTACCGTGTGTGTGTGTGTGTGTGTGTGTGTGTGTGTGCGCGTGCGTGCGTGCGTGCGTGTGTGTAAAAGAAGTTATTTGTACATACCATTCTGAATTCCAAAAGAAGAAAAACTTTCGGCAAACTCCAGCCATGGTTGTTAAGCCCCAAACAACTCTGCACACGTATCTATTGTATTGAACATGCAAGAGAAACATGAAAATGTACACATAAATAGGTTATGTTTGCAATTAACTATATAAATGATAGCAAAGTTTGTATAAAATGAAATTAAATCCAGGTTTCGTCACAGATCAGGTTAGTAAAGTTTTAACAGTTTTGTGACAACACTAGCAAAAAACAGTTGGAATTAGCAAAACAGGTGATTACAGGTGAAAACTGTGGAAATTGTGATAATAAAACAAATGTTTTCCTCACCAACTCACCACCACCAAAAATTAATTCCTCTTCCAAAGAGAGAATGGCATTATCTCTTTCTATCACATTTTCATTAGAATGTATCGATACACTACTAGAACTGGAGAAAGTTTCATGTGTGGAAGCAAAGTCTGGAATCAAAGGACCTTAGAGTTGATTTAGTAAAAGTTAAAGTCTTAGTAAGTAGGAAAGCAGACAAGTCACAAATCCCTTCAAGTAGATGGTCCTGCTTGATATGTAGAAAAGGCATAGGTAGAAACTCCATAGGATGTACTCTGTGCAAATTATGGACACATAAGAGGTGAAGCAATATCAGAGGAAGGTTAACAGGGAAAGTAGTCTTTGTGTGTTGCAGATGTACAGGTACAATAAACACTAGAAATGTACAGAAAATAGACTCCATCAAATGCCATTACCTAAGTGACCAAGTCAGAGTGGAGGTGGATGCTCCGAGAGCATGGCTGCTAGAATAAGAATAAGAATAAGAATAAGCATGATCTTTGAATGTTGGACTTCACAGAGGTGATGACAAGTGACTGAGATTTTTGGTAATATGCTGTGCTTCAGAAGACTTGCCAGGCCAAATGAAATCATAGTTGAGCCATTGCCAGTGTCATGTAAATGGCACCCATGAAATCGTAATCGTGACTGTTACCAGTACCATGATCTTCAAATGTTGGGCCTCATGGAGGCAATGACCAGTAACAGAGACCTTTGGTAATATGCTGTGCTTCAGAAGACTTGTCAAGCCAAATGAAAGCAAATGAAATAGTCATGGCCATTGCCAATGTAATGTAAATGGCACCTGTGCTGGTGGCACGTAAAAAGCACCCATTACATTCTTGGAGTGGTTGGAATTAGGAAGGGTATCCAGCCATAGAAGCCATGCCAAATCAGACTGAAACCTGGTGCAGCTCTCTGGCTTACCAGTTCTAGTTAAACCATCTAACCCATACCAGCATGGAAATGATAATGATGATGATGATCCAGTAAGTTTCAAAAATCAATTAAGGTTGTTCATCATTTTTTCCATCTGCAAAGAAATAGTTAAATATGCCATGTTTGTTTGTCTATTATGTAAGTTTACATACACTATATCTGAAAAATTCTTATCTTTTAATGACAACAAAACCTCAATGTTATCACCACCACCAACAACAACACTATCACTATCAACCAGATATTACTAATACAACAATATTTCCAACTTACTAAAACTATTACCCTCACTATTAAAGGAGCTTCTACATGATCAACCAGCCTGCCAGAAATAGCAGTCATATCCCCTTTAAATCACATCCCACTATCTTATCAAGGTGATTCAGTTAAAACTACACTTCATGATGTTGTATTAGTTATATGATGTGTGAAAATGCTTAACACAGGATGGTCAAAGCTGGAAAAAGTTTGTTTGATTGGGTTGATTTGAGGCTAAACAATGACAACACTTTAACCAAAACACTATCATCATGACAAACCAGCATGGAAGCTTCTACATTGCCATTCAGCCTACTAGACATAATAGCCAATTTTTCTCAATCTACATCCTACTGTTTTAGAAAAAGACATATTGGATGGATTATGTGGTTGTGGGTTTCTTGCATGTAGAAAAACATTGAATGGTCATGCCAATCTTAACCCCAATTACAACCATCTCCATCACCTTTAGCACTATCAGGAACAGCAATTACTACCACCAAAGCTTTAAAAAAAATTCAGTAGACATTTGCATTCTGCAAATTTAGTTAAAAATCCCCCACCCAGCCTTTTTGTTTGTTTATTTTATGTTTTTCTGCTTTATATCACAAATGTGACTTCCTTTGGAAAGATCAACTACTACAAAGGTCAGCCTCTATAAAGGTTAACTACTTCAGCAATCGGCAAGTCTATATATATTTGTTATTTTTAGGGTGGTGAAGAGAGAGGCAACAATGATGCTGCACAGTTATTTAACTCTAGACCACACTGATTTCTCATTAAATTCACTTGTGCAAGAGGGTGAGATATCAATTTTGATATTTGGAGTGACAAAGGTAGGGAGGGTCAATGAAATAAGTACCAGTAATATATTGCAGTCAATTCAATTGTCCAACTTTTCCTGTCTGTGTAATATTTTCTCGAAAACAAAAAAAAAATAATAATAATAATGATGATGATAATGATAATAATAATAATAATGATGATGATGACGATGATGATGATGATAATAATATGGCAGCCAACCATAGAAACCATGCCAGAACAGACAATGGAGCCTGATACAGCCCCTGGTCATACCAGCTTTGGTCAAACTGTTTAACCCATACCTGCATGGAAAACAAATGTTAAATGATGATAAGTATGATGATGATGGGTACCTGAGATAACCAGTTTATATGCAAGAAGTGACTTTTAGATAGAGCCAAAGTGTTCTGCCCATCACTTTAGTGTCAGTGACTTCTCTGTTAATAAAGACAGGTCGTCAGGCCTAAACAGGAGGCAGTTCTCATTTTTTAGAGTCCATATACATTGAGGGTACACCATGATACATCTCCACAACCATCCTCTTTCTCTCTCTCTCTCTCTCTCTCTCTCTCTCTAACTGAGATAGCTAGGTATCTCCTCTACAGCAACACACCTATTTCTGTCCCTCTATCATAGTTTAACCTCTCATCACCTCTCACTTGGACTCCTCCCTCAGTATTACTTCCTATCTCAGTTGAGAGGTCTTTGTCTTGCAAGTTACTTGCTGACCTTGTCAGTGCTGATGTCATGTACAAAGCACCCAGTACATTCTGTAAAATAGTTGTAATTAGGAAGGGCATCCAGCAGTAGAAACCATGCTAAAACTTACCAGCTCCTGTCAAACTGTACAATTCATGTCAGCATGAAAAACAGACATTAAATGATGATGAGGAGGAGGAGGAGGAGGAGATATATCATCATCTAGGGAAAGAGGGCGGCTTATAAATGCCAAAACCTACCCTGGCGAAGAATGTACCCCACAACATAGATTAGTAGTTAGCGACTTTGGGATCAAGGCAAAATGGGTGCCCAGAATTAGACAGGCTTGGAGAAGAAGGGTGTGGAAGCTTAAAGACCCTGCAAACGGACAGAGACTTAGAGACAAGTTACTTGAAGCATTTAACGAAATAGAAGGGGATATAGCATCATACAATGTGGAAGACAATT
>NC_068983.1:88640676-88641406 GCF_001194135.2 Octopus bimaculoides
CAACCCATGCTAGCATGGAAAGCGGACGTTAAACGATGATGATGATGATGATGATCATCGTTTAACATCTGCTTTCCATGCTAGCATGGTTTGGACGATTTGACTGAGTACTGGTGAACTGGATGGCTGCACCAGGCTCCATTCTGATCTAGCAGAGTGTAGTGGGTGCTTTTACGTGCCACCAGCACGAGGGCCAGTCATGTGGTACTGGCAACAGCCACGCTCAAAATGGTGTTTTTTACGTGCCACCTGCACAAGTGCCAGTAAGGTGACGCTAGTAAGGATCACGCTCGGATGGTGCTGTTAGTGCTCTACTGGCACAGGTACCAGTCATCGAATATGGTTCAATTATGATTTCGATTTCACTTGCCCCAACAGGTCTTCGCAAGCAGAGTTTAGTGTCCAATGAAGGAGAGGTTGGCATGGGGGGTAGGGGTCAGTCATCGAATTTGGTTCGATTTCGATTTCAAATTTACTTGCCTCAACAAGTCTTCGCAAGCAGAGTTTAGCGTCCAATGAAGTAAAGATATGAATAAGTGAGCTGGCTACACTTCTGGCAGAGGCTACAGATTATGCTTTCACTTGGCCTGCCGGGTCTTCTCACGCACTGCATATTTCCAAAGGACCCGGTCACTAGTCATTGCCTCGGTGAGGCCTAAAGTTCAAAGGTCGTGCTTCACTACCTCATCCCAGGTCTTCCTGGGTCTACCTCTTCCACAGGTTCCCTCAG
>NC_068983.1:88641416-88642068 GCF_001194135.2 Octopus bimaculoides
CCAGGTCTTCCTGGGTCTACCTCTTCCACAGGTTCCCTCAGCGAACTTTTTCACACAGCTATCCTCATCCATTCTTGCCACATGACCATACCAGTGCAATCGTCTCCCATGCACACCACAACTGATGCTTCTTAGGTCTAACTTTTCTCTCAAGGTCGAGTATGCACACTGACATTACACATCCATCGGAGTATACTGGCTTCGTTTCTTGTGAGCTTACGCATGTCCTCAGCAGCTACAGCCCATGTTTCACTGTCATGTAGCATGGCAGTTAGTAGACATGCGTCATACAGTCTGCCTTTTACCCTGAGTGAGAAGCCCTTTGTCACCAGCAGAAATAAGAGCTCTCTGAACTTTGCCCAGGCTATTCTCATTCTAGCAGCTACACTTTCAGTGCACCCTCCCCCACTACTAACTTGGTCACCTAGATAGCGGAAGCTATCAACTACATCTAGTTTTTCTCCCTGGAATGTGGCAAAGGTTGTTTTCTGCACATTTTCAGTGTCTATTGCTCCTGAGCATCTGCCACATACAAAAACTATCTTGCTAGTTTGCCTTCCTTTGATATTGCTGCATCTCTTATGTGTCCATAGCTTACACTGGGTACAACTTATGGAGTTTCTACCTACGCCTTTTATACAGATCGAGCAGG
>NC_068983.1:88642404-88649389 GCF_001194135.2 Octopus bimaculoides
CAGGTACAGAGGTTTATCTTTGGCTAGGTATTTCTCCTGCAGCTGTCTTACCAGAAATATAGCATCAGTGGTGCTTTTCCCTGGAATGAACCCAAATTGCATCTCATCTAAGCTGACTCTCTCCCTAATTAGTTGGGCTATGACCCTCTCAGTGACCTTCATTACCTGGTCCAACAACTTGATACCTCAAATATATATACACACACACACACACACCTTTATATATATCATTTATGCACACATATATATAATCATTATCAAAAAGTGAAAAGAGCATACCTGTATTTCCATATAATTCTTTTTTTTTTTATCAGCTAAACTCAGTATCCTTTTATTGTGGCACATTACGATCAGTTTCTGTGGATAGTATTTGAAATTTAGCCAGTGTTTTATATACACATGGTAGAATTACTGGGAATTGCTACTTAAGGGAGCAATTCACCTCTAAGTTTATTATTTTTATGTTGAAAAATCATTCTCAAAGAGTGAAAAGAGCAGACATATATTTCTATATAATTTTTTTACTTTTTTATTAGCTAAACTCCTTAAAGTCTCTGGTAGTCATGGATAGTACCATTTCATCCTCTTTCTGGACTCTTTAGCTTAGGGAAACTAACCTGAATCGTGAGCTGTAAACATTGCACCAAGAAAAATGAACAAACAAGCAAGCAAGCAATGCAAAAAGCCAGCATTCAGACTCGGATGTTGGAACATAAGGACCATGACAACTGGTCTGTCAGAGGACCTTCAAGAAATCGGCAACACGCACTAGACAGCAGCAAGCAACAACAAACTGCTTCAACTCTAAGTGAACATTGCAACACTCCAAAAAAGAAACTCCTAGACTCAGGGACCCTTCATGAAAAAGACTATACCTTTTTTTGGCAAGGGAAAGGCACAGATGAAATCAGAGAGCATGGTGTCAGCTTTGCCGTGAAGAACTCTCTGCTGAAGTTGGTAAAACTCAACAGTGATGGCTCAGAGTGGATACTTTCACTTCTACTGCACACTTTCGATGGGCCTGTCAACCTTATCAGTGCTTATGCTCCAATCCTCTATTCCTCACAAGATGCCAAGGATAAGTTCTATGATCAGCTCTCTATGAAAATACAGGCAATCTCAAATGGAGAACAGCTGGTGCTACTTGGTGATTTCAACACCAGAGTGGGAGCTGATCACGACTACCGGCTGAGATGTCTGGGTCAGTACGGGGTTGGCAATATGAATGAAAATGGGCAATGGCTGCTTGAGCTCTGTATGCTCTATTGATTATGTGTTACCATCACCTTCTACCAGGCTAAAGCTCAACACAGGATTTCCTGGAGTCACCCTCACTCAGGGCATTGGCACCAGCTAGATTTGATTATCACAAGACCCAAACACCTGAGGAATGTTCACCTGATTCAATCTTTTCAGAGCGCTGACTATGACATAGACCACTGCTTGGTTTGCTGTAATCTCAAATCCCAACCAAAAGTGATGCACAATGCCAAGCTCCCAGGCAAGCAGCACATCAATATTACTACAACCCAACAACCAACTAAGATAGATACATTCCTCAAGACACTGGAAAACGCCCTTCTTGCAGACCCATCAAAAGACAATGTTCAGCAGAGATAGGACTCTCTCAGAGACATCATCCATAGCACTGCACTGTGGGCCTTTGGGAGGAGGAGGAAAATGAGACATGACTGGTTTGAGGTGAATGTGAAAGAACTCAATACCCCCATGAAGGAGAAGCATAAACACCAACCCACCAGAGCAATGCTGCAAGCATTGAGATCAGCAAGGAACAGCATGCAGAAGACAGTGAGACAGTGTGCAAATGACTACTGGTAACAACTATATGCAAATATCAAACTGTCGTTTGACACAGGCAACATTCGTGGAATGTATGAGGGTATTAAGGAAGCCATCAGCCTAACTCAGAGCATGATAGTTCCACTCAAATCTAGAACAGGGCAATTTCTCAAGGACAAAAGAGAGCAGCTGGAGAGATGAGTGGAACATTATTCCAAAGAAAAAAAACCATCTCAGACGATGTGCTAGATACCATGGAACACCTACCTGTCATGGAGGAGTTCAATGCACTGCAAACTGCTGATGAACTGATCAGAGCCATTGATGGCTTGCCCACTGGAAAAGCACCAGGGCTTGGATGGCATCCCACCAGAGATCCTCTGATGCGCAAGAAGAGTTCTACTTAGCCACTTGCTGAAGCAACTAAGTCAGTGCTGGGAGGAGCAATCAGACATGAGAGACTGCAACATTGTCACCCTATATAAGAACAAAGGTAACAATTGCGACTGCAATAATTACCACGGCATCTCGCTGTTAAGCATCATTGGGAAAATCTTCACCTGCATGGCCCTAAATAGGCTACAGAAAATCACTGAGAGGGTAAATATCCCGAATCTCAGTGTCGATTCAGAGCAAAACACTCCACCATCAACATGATCATCTCTCTCCGACAGCTACAGGAAAAGTACCAAGAGCAAAGACAACCATTCTTTATCACCTTCATTGACCTCATAAAGGCTTTTGACCTAGTCAGTAGAGATGGCCTGTTCAAAATTCTTGCTAAGATTGGCTGTCCTCCAAGACTTCTCAGGATTGTTCGATTATTTCACACAGACATAAAAGGCATTGATCAAATTGATGGCTCTTTTTTGGAGGCATTCAACCTACACAACGGTGTGAAACAGGGCTGTGTACTTGCCCCCACCTTATTTAGCATCTCCTTTGTCATGCTGAAACATGCATTTGGGACATCAACTGATGGTGTTTACCTCCACACTAGATCAAGTGGCAAACTGTTTAGTCCGTTGAGACTGAAAGCAAAATTCAAGGTGTGCCAGGTACTCATCAGGGAAAAGCTGTTTGCAGATGAAGCAGCACTGACAGCAAACTCTCAAAGGCCTGTCACGAATTCAGCATGACTATCAGTCTGAAGAAGAAGTACTGGGTCAGAGTGTCAAGCATGCCTCCACCATCACCACCAACAGCTACAAGCTGGAGGCAGTCCATTGATTCACCTATCTTAGTTCTACCATCGCTGATAACCCCTCTATGTACCCTGAGATCAACAGGTGAATCAGACAAGTATTCTCCACATTTGCCAGGCTCACAAAAAGAGTCTGGAAAAACAAAAAACTGGCTGCAAACACCTAAATTGTTGTCTATAAGGTGTGCATCCTTAGCATGCTACTTTATGGCAGTGAGACATGGAGTCTCTACTCTAGACAAGAGCAGCGTCTCAGCGTCCTTTACCTTCGCAATTTAAGATGCATCTTGGACATCAAGTGAACCGATCACATCATCAACACCGAAATCCTCAACTGAGTCAAGATACCTAGCACCATTTGTGCTGGCTTCATCATGTTCATCACATGCTAAACGGAAGGATCCCAACAGACCTCCTGTATGGGGAATTTGCTACCAGCACAAGAGCACGAAGACAACCTCATCTTTGTTTCAAAGATGTCTGTAAGAGATATATGAAGTCGCTTGATCTGGACATCCTGAGATGGGAGGGGATTACAAATGATCGCCCACACTGGAAGCAAATATTGCAAAAGGGAATGAAGAGAGCAGAAACAAAACAGGTTCTTGCTATCAGAGAAAAGCACACTCGACAGAAGGAAAAATCAGTACCGGCAGAGTGCTTCTTCAAATGCAGTCACTGTATGTGTGATTGCCACTCCCATGTGGGCCTGTACAGCCACAACAGACACTACACCACCATCAGCAGCTAAAAAAAATTTCTTTGCCTGCAGATCCATGGCCTCTCAAGACCAACAGAGACCTACCTACAGTGTTAGAATATTTAGGACTACATTTTGAATGTATGGTGTCCCAGGTTTAATCTGGTGATTTAAAGGAAATTTGGCTGGTATTCCTTACAGATCACATACCCATGTAGAGTTCACTCTCCTGTTGACTCAAAGTAAACACTGGTTTTGTCATGTAGTTCCAGATCAGTTGTAGGGAAAAATATGATGAAATGCATTACATTCATGACAATCCTGTCATTTGCATATCAGGAACTATATTCTTCAATATAACCTTTATTTAAGGGTGTAATTTTGGTAAGTTTTGGCTACTATTTTCAGTAGGGTAAGCTTTAACTGTTGTGTGTTTACTAAATCTTGATGTGTCTGATGGTAAAAATTATTGTGTAAATATACAGATTTCAGACAAATCTAAAACATGTAAAAAAAAATTGAATTTTTAAAAAAGCACAAAATTTTATTGAAACAAAACTTATATTTTGAATTACATTTCGATATAGAATTAGTCTTTTCTCCACCCTTCATTTAACATGTTTCATTTGGAATACTTTTGCAAAATATTTAGATTGTAATGACAACAAAAATATTTCAGAAAATCATGAGGCCATTTACACAGCCAAAATAGATCAAACTGAGAGAATGTTCAACTAAAGATCTCTAGTTCAATCTTGACACGTTGATATTCTGTTTTGTTATTGAATTTTTTGCTAATTAAAATCTCTATAGATTTAGTTAGGAAAGGTGATAGAGGGGGAAGTTTTTCCAGTCACATATCAATGCATTATCGTGATTATAATCAGACACAACAATATAAAGGAACTCACAAGAAGTTAAGACCACCAACTAGGGAAAATCAACACACCCCTTCTAGGTTTCTTACATTCTGGACACCTGCCCACTCTCAGCTATAATCTCCAGGCAGAATTCAATTAATGACTTCCTTATAAATACCATCTTCTCCACTTGCACCCTCCTTTTATCAAATTTACTACAGCACAGCACCTCCCTCTCTATTTTCACCTTTGGATGACATTTGAAGTTGATGAGGGTTTGGTCAGAGAAATACAATCCAGTCTTCAATCTTTTTAAATGTTCCCATTATACAATCACTTTCACTATAGCCTTTAGACAGAGGAAAATTGCCACTTCTTGCTGAAGGGGTACAGCGAGGCAATTGTTAAGTTGTCCTACTGCACAACTGTACAAACTTTGCTCAGAAAAATCTAGTGTACTTCTAGCAGATAAAAGATTATTCAATTGTAGAAGGTAGTCTATCATTTCTTGTAAACACAAGCTCCTAAAAACTTGCCACGTCTATCATAACTCCAGGTAAATAGATAGTTAATACTAGGCCAAAATGTTTTATCCACTGTGCAAAACTATATAATATATCAGTACTTCAGTTACTTGAATGCAAACATTTAGATAGAATGATTTTGTCAAATAGATCAAACCATGCACCATACTGACACCAATGAATACCTTAAGTTAGGAAAGCATATGCGTTAATATATATATTTATGGATATCTTTCTATTTATATCATTTTGGATCCACAGCTTAAGTTTTTCAAACTCATGTTGTCCCCTAGCAGACTGTTATTACAAGTAAGAATCTATATGCATGCATGTGTGTGTGTGTGCGTGTGTGTGTGTGTGTGCACATGTTTATGAATGTGAGTGCATATATGTGTGTGTGCTTCTGTGTGTATTTATGTAAGGAAAAAGCTGAACCAGTAGAGTGTCAGATAATACTTTTTGTAGTATTTGGTAATATTCTAAAGGTCAGATCCACCTTGCCTTTCACCTTCCCAAAAATGATCAAATATATACAGTGAATAAAATTACTTATTGTAATTGAGTTAACCGTGTCCATAGTAGAAGATAAATCCCATTATGTCCATAATTCATTAAATGAAACCCATGGAAGAATTAAAGAATATGCTTGTTTATTTCAGATCAGTACAAAAATCAAGCAAGTTCATTCAAATAAAGACCTTCTGCAACCGTCAGATCATAAATTAACAACATCATCAAATGCTTCTCTCTGGGAAACAGCATTTTCCAAATTTGCAACAGATTCAAAGACAAAGACACTCAAAATTCCTTCAGCAGTGAATAGCAAAATGGAGACAACAACAGAAAGGGAAGAAGAAACTTAAATTTTGATTGTGGGAAAATTAAAATGTTGACTACTGGGAAGTATGGAGTATGTGCATATGTGTGTGGCACACACGCACACACACACACACACACACACAGAGGTATGTGTCTTGTATATATGTGTGTCTGTGTGAGTGTGTGTATATATTTATATGCACACACATACACACACATATATATATACATATCTCTCTCTATATATACACACATGTGAATTTGATCATATATATATTTTTGTATTTGTTAGCTATAAAGGGATTCAAGGTTTCAAGTCACTGATATAGAATTACATCTAACAAATAAAGAAATATATTACAATTCTATATTTGTGAGGTGAGGAATTTATATTATGTACAGTGGTTACATTAGTTGGACTGGTGTCTTCATCTTGGTTGTTGCTTTCACAGCATTTCAGCTGTGTACACTCCAGCCTTCTTCAGACGTCTCATGATTCACCTTAGTGCTTTGCAAAACCTCTAGGTGACTACACTGCATTAACCAAAGCCTTTATCCACTATGCTACAAGCATAACATAATAGATAAAGGCATTGGTTAATGCAATGACGCATGAAGAAGGCTGGAGTGTACACAGCCAAAACATTGTGAAAGCAAAAATCAGGATAAGGAGACCAGTCTGACTAATGTAAACACTGTACATAAAGAAATATACATGTGTGTGTATGTGAGTGCATACATGTGGTTGTGTGCGTGTTTGCGTGTGTGTTTGTGTATGTGTGTTTGTATGTGTGTGCATGTGTGTGTGTGTGTATATATATATATATATATATATGTATGTATGTATGTATGTATGTATAAAAACAAAAAGAAGAAAATGCTTTGAAAACTGTCATGTATAAAAGAAAGAATTTATTTACACTTTGTAAATACTCTGTAAATATAAATGTTAAATATATTCTTTCATTTATTCCTGATGAAGTTCACAAAGCATTTCCTTCTTTATTGTTTTTTAATATAAATTTACTCGTGTGAAACCTCTTAACATTTTATTTATATATATATATAAACATATATA
>NC_068983.1:88649831-88666206 GCF_001194135.2 Octopus bimaculoides
TATATATATATATATATATATATATGCACATACACACACATACACACACACACATATATATATATATATATGAGAGGGGGATATATATATATATATATATACACACACATACACATGACGATGATGATGATAATACACACACACATTATTTGTTAGCATGTGAGTGTGTGTGTGTGTGTGTGTGTTTGATCCAGTGAAACTCAAGGTTTTAAAGATAAGGTGGTGGATGGTTGAATTCAAATTGTACTAGTTTAAGCCCTCGTTTACCACATGTTGCACCTCCTAATTCACAGCTGAATTGTTAGCAATAGTAAGATCATCAAACTGTAATAGAAGTTTATAAATTCCTATATTTACATGTATAACATCTTTATATGTAATCTAGACTAAGAATGTTTGGCATATGTAATTACACATTCATAACACTCACACACACATTCACAATTACATAAGGGCACAAACATTGAGGTAAAACATTAAAAACACACTGAACACAATGATATTTTTGTTTATTATTATTTTCTAATAATAATAATAATAACAGCAATAATAATAATCATAGTAATAATAATAATAATAACAATAATGGTTTCAGAATTCACCACAAGGGCAGTGATTTTGTGGGAGGGGATAAATCGATTACATTGACCCCAGTATTCAACTGGTATTTATTTTATTGACCCCAAAAGGATGAAAGGCAAAGTCAACCTCAGCAGAATTTGAACTCAGAACATAGTGATGGGCAAATACCACTAAGCATTTCATCCAGTACACTAATGATTCTGCCAGCTCGCCACCTTAATAATAATGATAATAATTAACAAGATTATACTTACCTAGAAAGGAAGGTGGAAGAGGGTTAATATCAGTAGAAGACTGCATGAAATTAGCAAGAGTAGATATAGACTCTTATGTAGGTAATAGTGAAGAAAGTTTATCAAGGGCTGCTAGAATCTCAGCAAGACATAGGGAATCCAAAAACCAAACGAAGTTAAAAACCAGAAAAAACAACAAAGGCTATCTGACTGGCAGGAGAAGGCTTGCGTAGTAGATAACCAAAGATAATTGCAGCAAATAGTAGTAGTAAGACATGATTATGGTTGCAGAAAGGAAGGCTAAAAAGGGAGACAGAAAGTTTGTTAGTAGCAGCACAAGTTCAAGAATTAAGGACTAATTGGATGAAAGCCAAGATAAGCAAAAACCAAGTAGATTTCCAATGTAGGTTATGCAAATCAAAAGAGGAAAGTGTTACTCATATGTAACATGCTGGCACAAAGAATACAAGAGAAGACATGACAACCTAGGGATAGTTATCCACAGGGAGTTATGTAGAAAGCTAGGATTTGACCATACAGATAAATGGTATGAACATGAACCTAGTAAAGTGTTAGAAAGTAAGAAATATAAGATGTTATGGGATTTTAACATTCAAACTAATAGAGTAATAGAAGCTAGAAAACCTGATTTAGTAGTGGCAGATAAAGAGAATAAAAAGTGCCAGATAATTGACTTTACAGTCTTAAATGATAAAGAAAATCAATATGAGAAGTATTGAAAAATAGGAACTACCCATTAAATTATAGAGACTATGGAGAGTGCAGGTAGAATGTATCCCAGTAGTTATAGGTGCATTGGGAATTATCCCTGAAGATTTGAGCAGATGGATAGAGGAAACGGGCATAAAACCCAGTTTAATATAGCTCCAGAAACTGTGTTATTGGGGACAGTTAGGATACTTAGGAGAGTTCTTGTCACCTAATGTTAGGAATTTTTCTTTTCCAACTGTCTACTCTATTCTGTGTATTTGAATAATAATATGCTAAACAGAACTGGATGTGGATACAACTATTACAGCAAAACAATCAACCATCTCTTGTATATGGATGATTTAAAACTGTATGCTAGAAACGATAAATAACAGGAGGCATTACTCAAATAGTACATGGATTTACCAAAGAAATAAGCATGAAATTTGGCTTAGAAAAATGTGCTAAAGCAATCTTTAAAAGAGGAAAACTAGCTAAGAGTAACATCACACTAGATAAAGCAAATGAAATAAGAAAATTAGACCAAAGCCTGACTTAAAAATACTCAGGAATCGATGAACTAGATATGATATAACACACACAAATGAAAGAGAAAGTAAGAAAAGAATATTATAGATGGGTTTGATTAATGCTGAAAACAGAGCTCAATACAAAAAACAAGATAATAGGTGTCAACACTCTAGCTGTCCCAGTTATAAGTTACAGTCACAATATTCTTAACTGGACTCTAAATGAACTAATCAAAATAGACAGGAAAACGAGAGAAACAATGACAGGATTTAGGATGCACCACCTAAAATCTGACATAGAAAGGCTGTATATACAATGTATCAAAGGTGGTAGAGGCCTTATATAGCTAGAAAACTATTACAAAATAACCACTATAGGACTACAGAAGTACCTATCTCAGAAGCAAGGAAAACTAATACAAATAACCACAAAAGGCAAACAAAGCAAAAAAAAAAAATGTTTTCTGTCTTTAAGGAAGCTAACAAATACAAAAAAGAAGTCATAATATCTAACAGTTATGAAGAAAAAGAAGAAACAACTAAAGTCCAAACTAAAACTGGAACAACAATGTATCATGATAAAGTGATGGCAAGAAAAGCCCCTACATGGCAAATAATGGATTAAGCTAAACAGAAAAGAAGTAGACAGCAAAATCCCAACAATGGCTGAGAAGCTCAGGACTCAAAGTAGAGACTGAAGGATTTTTAATTGTATTACAAGATCAAAGCCTTCCCACCAGAAATCAACAAAAACATGTAATGAAAAGAGATGCAACTGCATAATATGTGGTGATGGAGAAGAAACAGTAAATCATATTGTCTCTAGCTGCCCAATCCTGACTAAGAAGGAATATATTCACAGACACAACAGAGTTGGGATCTATATACACTGGAAGCTTTGCCAACACTATGGAATAACAACAGTAAAAAGATGTATAGGCACACCCCAGAAAAGGTCACAGAAAATGAGAAAGCAACCATACCTGGAATATGCCAATATACACAGGGAAATTAAGGCCAATATGCCAGATATAGTTGTCAGAGATCACCAAGACAAAAGTGCTTTCTAATCAATGTATCAATACAAACAGATGACAATGTTTCTCTGAAATAAACTTTCAAAATACAAAGATCTGGAAATAGAGGTTACTCAAGTGTGAAGCCTAAAAACAGAAACAGTTCCTATTATAGTTAACACATGAGGTATGATAAAAAAACATTCTGACAAATACATAACAAAAACACCTGGGCTTACAAGTATATATAACATACAGAAAATAGCACTAGTAGGCATCACACACATCCTACGTAAAATACTTTCAATACAGTGAAAATAAGAACACCACAACAAACCACAGCACATACCCAAGGCACACAGAGCTGCAGCCCGGATGCAATACCAGGCAGTGGCTCTCATGGCTTCTGATCTTAATTGATTGGAAGTGTTATCATGTACATTTTTTTGTCTTGGTATAAAAAGATGGGCTACAGCAAATATTCTGCTCAATACCACAGATTTGCTTGTCAGTTGTTTGACCTTAACCAGTTGAGCATGTCGATATGTGCATCTCTGATCACAAGCAGAAGTAGTGGGGGAGCATCATAGCCATGTGTTGAGAGGAATTCTTTGGGGTTTGAATAATTCACCTTTGGAAACATGGGTGTTTTACTCAACATCCTTAAACAAACCTTATTCAGGGACCTTTTGATTAGGATGGGCTACTCGACCTGAAGAAAATTCTAACTGGGCCCCACCTGCGAGTTCATGCGTTGTTTATATTGATATGAGACCACCATGTCATGCACATATGTTTGTGATGCATGTGCCTGGTGTACCCTTATCAGATGGGTAGTCATGATGGGTATATTGGACTTCGTATATTTTACCCCAGTGTCACTTTGATGGCATACACTGCTCTCTCACTTAATAATAATAATAATAGTAATAATAATAATCTTTTCTACTATAGGCACACAGCTTGAAATTTGGTGGGGAGGGGACTAATCAATTACATCAACCCCAGTATTTAACTGGTACTTAATTTATCAATCCCAAAAGGATGAAAGGCAAAGTTGACCTCAGCAGAATTTATCAATGGGCAAAATACCGCTTAGCATTTTGTCCAGTACACTAATGATTCTGTCAGCTCACTGCCTTTAATAATAATAATAATAATAATAATAATAATAATAATAATAAAAATGGCTTCAAATTTTTCCACAGGGGCAGCAGTTTGGTGGTGAGGGGGATGAGTCATTTGCAACAACCCCAGTGTTCAACTGGTACTTATTTTATCAACCCTGAAAGGATGAAGGGTAAAGTTGACCTTGGTAGAATTTGAACTCAGAATGTAGTGACGGGCGAAATACCCCTAAGTATTTCAACCAGCATGCTAGCAATTTTGCCAGCTCGCTGCCTTTGATGATGATGATGATGATGACGATGATGATGATGATGATGATGATGGTGATGGTGGTAGTGGTGATGATGGTAGTGGTGATGGTGGTAGTGGTGGTGGTGATGGGGGTGATGATGATGATGATTATTTAGTCATCCAGGTTGTTTATGAAGTATCATATTTGTTTTTGATAGTCAATTTTACACTATTTAGTGAAATAGAGTAGGCTTTGACACTATAAAATATTGATAATATACTATCATTATTATTTATTGTCTTTGCACAGCTTCTAATGCTGGAGATGTACTACTGTATGAGCTGTTTACTATCAGTGAACTAAGGTAACACCCCTTATTTTTCAAGTGGAGTATTCTAGTAGTTCCAAGCAGTGCTGTTTTCTGCAAGTGCTCCACCCTTATTGCAGCCCTATTTGTTGTTGCTGTTGTTATGATTATTATTATTATTATTATTATTATTATTATTATTATTATTACTATTACTATTATTATTATTACATTAGCAACTAGTGGAGCTTCTTCATGGTGTTTCACTTAGTGTTTATAGCAGTTAAAAATCATCATTCTGAAATCACATTCTGCTGCTTTAAATCAGAACATATTAAATGACATTTCTAGGCAGACTCCATTTGGAATAGATAAATGCTTTGAACACATTTGATCACAGATCTGGTCAACTGGGACAACACTGGGATATAAATTACAATGACAACAATAACAACATGAACTTGCAGAATGGTTAGAGTGTTGGGGAAAATGTGTTACTGTATTTCTTCAGGCTCTTTAAATTCTGAGTTTGAATTCAGTTGCGGTTGACTTTGCTTTTCATCCCTCAAGGATCAATAAAACCAAGAACCAGAAAAGGACTGAGGTCAGTGCATCAACAAATCCACTTCCCTCCAAAACATTTCTGGCCTTGAACTGTAATTATTATTATTATTATTATTATTATTATTATTATTATTATTTTAAAAGGATTAACGTAACTCCAGACGAAGGAAAATAGACTGTACGAAGTGTGCGATGCAATTCGAATGATATTTCGACAGCTAGCCTGTCTTTGTCAAGTTCAAAATGAAAAGTAATACATAGAAATTCAATATTATAGAAATTCAAATCCAAAATTTGATCGAGGCAATCAGTGTTGCCATGTTGATGGAATGACATCATTAGTCTTCAATTTTCAACTTTACAACTGCCAAAAAGAAAAAGAAACAAAGCCAAAAAAGAAAGAAGTATATTTGATCAGACAGTTTTGTGTAAATATGATGAAATTCTCCTGTCATTTTATTCATCCTTCCAGGGATAACTCACAAACATATTTCTCCTTATGCATTTTAAGGACTGAAAGTGTAGCAGATTCAGAATATTTTCTGAGAATATGCACTTTTCAAAATTGCAACTGTTTGATGTAAAATGTTTGGCAAGTTCTGTTGAACTTTTTTCGAGCGGAGTATTGTGCCTGATGTCATATCTGTGCCCATTGAATCTTTCTTTTAATTGTTCTGTTGTACAACCAACATAAATCAAGTTGTGTTTGGTGCATTCTGCTGTGTACACCAAATGGGAATCTCTACATGTCCCACCTTCCGTGTAAATCATAACATTTCTATTATGATCCCTTATGGAATCAACTTGATTCATATTGTTGCACAAGGAACAGAGCTTACCTCTCTTGTGGCTGTTTCTCAAGGAACAGTGTGCAAATACTCCAATGTTAGTTTACTTGGTGTCAGAAGTAGAGGTTAATAGTTCTCTAATATTTTTATTCTGCCTAAAGGCAACAATAGGTGGCTGAGGAAATATATGTCTGAAACAAGGATATTTTTCTGCAACATGCTGGTAACTTTCATGCAACACTTTTAAAATGCCAGCAAAATTTCGGTGCCAGTTAATCACTAAAGGAATTCTGTCACATATTGAACTTTGTTTGTTAAAATTATGCATGAAAGTTTGACTTTCTTTGCTAATCTTAACTATGTCATTTGCAATTTCCTTTAATCATGATTCATTGTAACTGCGTTTGGCATAATGGTATACAAAAGCATTTGCATGTTTCCAGTAATCCCCCATATCAATATAAATCCTTTTTATCCTCAAAAACTGGTGGTAAAATTTTTATCCAAACTTCATTGTGTTACTGTAACACTATAGCCTACAGAAAAAAATTCGATGGAATACTTTTATTTGACTGGTTTTTGAAGGCTGTTACTTTATAGCCTACAGAAAAAACTAAATGGAATACTTTTATTTGACCTTTTTTTGAAGGCATTTATCTATGCTTCTACCCCTTCATCATGGATAATACTGGAATATAAGGAAAAAACTTCCATGGTTACCAAAAAACAGTTTTCAACATGGCTTCAGTGTTTAAAAAAGTATCCCAAATATAGGAACTTGATCATTTTGTGACAGGGATTAGAAAGCCATCCAGCCACTCCAAAATTTTGGCTGTACAACATTCATATCCCCCTGCAAATTAGGCACATTGGAGGAAATCTTTCAATAGATTTCTATCTGTTTGGAACTTGCTGTACTTAGTTCTCAGAGCTTGTTCTTGAGTGCTGCATATCAATGCCTTAGTGCATCCTTTCACATCACTTTTTTTCTGCCACCTCCTGGGGTTGGTCTTGTTTTTCTCTTCATTTCTCTGAGATACTGTCCATGCATTACTTTCACTTTTCAGTTGTGCAATCCTTGCTCTCCATCTTGTTTTTTTTTGGGTGTGTTACATTTTCACTAGGTATTGTGTTGCTATTTCTAACAGCAACAATCAAAAGCACAATCTGCTGTTTGACATACTATCCAAGACTGGTTTCCTCATTGACGACACAGATCTTGCATTCTATGAAACCTCTTCCTTCCTTGTTTCCATGCACATACAGTCTATTGACATCACTTTTAGGGTGCAGTTCCTTGCTCATTGTCATCTCTTTCATAGCTTTTCTATTTCCTCAAGCTCATTCTTTGTCCTAACAACACCTGCACCATATCACATTAAGGAGACAGTCCATGTATTTTTAAGCCTAGTACTTATTCTATCAGTCAATTTTGCTGAACTGCTAAATTATGGGGACACAAACACAGATACAAAGACACACACATAGATATATATATATATATATATACACACACATACATATAACAGACTTCTTTCAGTTTCCATGTACTAAATCCACTCACAAGGTTTTGGTCAGCCTGAGGCTATGGTAAAAGACACTTGCTGAAGATGTCCCACAGTGGGACTGAACCCAGAACCATGTGGTTTGGGAGCAAGCTTCTTACCATGCAACCACACCTGCACACACACACACACACACACATGCTGGCAAGGGTGTATGGTAAGATGTTTGCTTCTCAACCACAAGACTTCAGATTTAGTCCTATTGTATGGCACTTTGGGGAAGTGTCTTCTACTATAGATTCAAGCTGACCAAAGCTTTGTGAGTAGATTTGGTTAACAGAAACTGAAAGAAGGAATCATATGTGTGTGGGTCTGTGTGTTTTTGTGTGTCTGTGTTTTTGTGTTTATCCCTCACAATCATTGACATTGGATGTTAGTTTGTTTTATCTCATTGTAACTTAGCAGTTTGGCAAAAAAGACCAATAGAATAAGTACCAGACTTTAAAAAATGAGTACTGGAGTCAATTCAATCAATTAAAACTCTTCAAAAAAGTGCTGTTGCATGGCCACAGTCCAATGACTGAAACAAGTAAAAGTTGTATATATGTGTGTGTGTGTATATATATATATATATATAGTAGTGAGCAAAAAAAGAGGACGATTAATATCTTTTTAAATTTCAGAAAAGCTAGTAAACGTACAAATTCGCTACTGGTTTTGTAAATATGGTTAACCATTAGCTAAATTCTGTGAAAATCCAAGTTTGTAAAACGGTCTTAATAAAAGTTAATAACACTAATACTAGTTTCGTCTAAATGTCTCATGTGCAAAATAAGAGAACAATCAAACCCAAAAATGCTTCAATTAACTCAAAACCACAATAATGATTGAAAGAAATGTGAATATAACTTAATACATTTAGTACGATGTTTGTAGTTCTTTGTTGGAGATCACCTCTACACATCTATTGCAACAAGACAACAAGTTTCCTCCACAGTTCAGGTGTTATTTTTTCCCATTCCTCTTCTAATATCTGCCATAAATTTGTTGTATAGTTGGTGCCCTTTGTGTTACTTTGTCTCCAAGTATCTTCCAAAGGTTTTCAATTGGATTTAAGTCTGGACTTTGTACTTGCCACTTCATTACTTGGATATTTTGTTCACTGAAGAATCCATTGACACACTTTGCAGTATGACAAGGAGCATGATCTTGCATGAAAATGCACAGTTGATTCAGAAATGCTCGTAATGATGGGATCACATGCTGTTTAACCAAATTCAAATAGATATTAGCATTAATAATCCCTTTAATCTGCACTAGAGAACCAACTTCTAAAGAAGAAATCATTCCCTACACCATGACGCTTTCTCTTCCAAACTTGGCACACTTCTTTAGGTACTTGGATTTTAGCCGTTCTCCTGTGAAGTGCCTAACATACTTTCTACTATCTGAACCTATTAAACTGAATTTGCTTTCATCACTAAAATGAACTTTTGACCAATTTTCATCCCTCCAGTTCACATGAGCTTCTGCAAATGAAAGTCTTTCAAATTTGTTCTTCTTGCTGATGGTAGGTTTCGTTGCCGGGGAACAAGTCTTTAATCGAAATTCCTTCAGACGATGGGATACTGTAAAGTGGCTCACTTCCGTACTATTATTTACTCTTATTTTCTTAGAAATTCCAGCCTCAGTCTCAAAAGGATCCTTCAATACATATTGTTTCATGGTTCAATCATCTTGCATGGTGGCTTTGTGTGGTCTTTCAGTTGCCTATTTCGATTCAAAACCTTTAGTTTCTTCATAGAGCTTAAGAACACATGAAACTGCACTCTTAGATCTCCTTACATCTTTTGAAATAGCTGAGAGAGTCGTTCCTGAAACTTTCCTGACAATTTCTTTTTGGAGGTCGGGATTAACTTTAGCATGGTGTGCCATGTTCAGAAGCTAGCACAATGCTGAGATGGTAGTAATGTTGAGCCTGAAAATGTAAACAATGTTTGAAATTTCCAGAAATTTCTGAAGGAATCTAATTGTTCTCTTATTTTGCACATGAGATATTCGGATGAAACTAGTGTTAGTATTATTAACTTTTACTAAGACTATTGTACAAACTTAGATTTTTCAGAGAATTTAGCTGATGGTTAACTGTGTTTATGAAACCAATTACGAATTTGTACATTCACCAGCTTTTCCGACATTTACAGAAATATTAATTGTTCTCTTTTTTTGCTCACTATTGTGTGTGTGTGTGTGTGTGTGTGTGTGTGTGTGTGTGTGTGTGTGTGTGTGTGTGTGTGTGTGTGTGTGTACAATAATATTTAGCACATTCATGCATGTTTGAACAAAGAAATAGTCTTGGGAGAAACTTCTTCATATAGACAACAAGTGTAAAAACATTGGGCCATGAAAGACATCACCAGATGTACAAAACTATACCTTTCCATTCAAATCATGAAAATGCTTGGGTTAACTTCAGCTTTTTTTATATACAAGGATCAGATTCACTGCAATGTGCCAATAAGAAATATGCTAATTAATAAAAGCCAAAAGTTTGTATGATGATTTTCAGAAAAAGGAAGGTGAAGTTTCTAATGCAAAACCTTTTCTTGCTGATAAAGGCTTGCTTGAAAGATTTAAGAAATGTTTGAATTTGCACAAACTAAAATGACTAGTGAAACTGTCAGAGATAATACAGAGATTATTACTAATTATCCTGAACAGCTGAAAGAAGAAAAAATATGCTTGCTAAAGTGAGCTACATACCAAAGCAAGTATACAATGTTGATAAAACTGCACTTTTCTGGAAGCTCACATTTGCTGGAACTTTAATTCCTCAAGAAGAAGAGTCAACATCAAGATTTAAAGTTTCCAAAAATTGTCTGATGCTTCTTGTGGGAGGTAATGTTGTTGATAATATGAAATTCAAGCCGCTGCTAGTGTATCACTTAAAAAATCTCAGGGTTTTCCTAGAGTGACACTAAGTTGAATTTACCTCTGATTTAATTTTGAATAAGAAGGTTTGGGTGACTAAGATACTTCAAAAAAGGTTTCTCCTACAAAGCATGCACCTTTTAGACAATGCAGTAAGATACCCAGTGAACTTAAATGAGCTTTTTGATGATGTAAGAGTACAATATATCCCCAAGAATACAACTTTTTTGCTCCATCCAATGAATCGAAATGTGATAACTAACTTCAAAGCATTTTATTTGAGAACTTTCAAATTACTTATGAAAGCAATTAGAATGGAGGATAACTCTACAGTTAGAGACTTTTGGAAGAAGTTCAACATACTGGATGTCATGGATAACATAGCTCAGTCATGGAATGAAAAGAAATCTTCGACTTTAGGTGGTGCTTGGCAAAATATATGGTCAATAATTGACTGATTAGCCTATATAAGTATTTACTTGTGTTTGTACTAACATTGCTTGTACTAATGCTCAAATAGCATGAACTTCTAATGGTAGTAGGAAGTGTAACATGAATGATGGTGGATTAAATGTGTGGATAACTGCTATGACATGTCTGTTGGCAAATGCTCATTACAACCTTCTTTTTAAATGTTGATAGCCACAGTTACACCTCCCCATTTTACCTCCTCACTCCCCTTACATTTTCTCAGAGTTGGCACTGTCTATGTAAGTACATAGAAAGGTAAGTCTGGTGAGATTGTTGAGATGCTTGAACAGAGATGTGTTGATGTATGTTGCATCCAAGAAGTAAGGTGGCAGGGAGCTTCAGCCAGTTCCTCACAGGCAAAAGGCATAGGTATAAATTCTTCTGGGAAAGCAACAGTACTGGGTAGAAAGTGTGGGCATACTACTAGCAAAGAAAGGGTAAATAAGGTGATTGACGTAGTCAGAGTATGTGATAGGTTACTTAAGCTTAGTTTTGCAGAGTAGCACAACAACAGTCATCTCTGCTTATGTACTCCCCAACCAACCAGATCTGCTAAATGAAAAAAAGGACAGCTCTTATGACACTCTTTTGCTGGTTACTTCAAAGACAAATGACAGTGACCTTATTTTCATGGCTGGGGATTTCAATGGACATGTTGGGCAGCACCTGGGTATCTGTTGCATGGGGGCCATAGAATTGGTTCCTGAAATGAGACGGGAACAAGGCCACTGGAGTTCTGTGATATGAATGACCTCATGATCTGCAACACCAACTTCAGAAAACCAGCCAGTCACTTGATAACTTATTAATATGGTAAGCATGCTAAGCCAAATTGACTATATTCTTACCAGAAAGCAGGATTCATGGTTGTTCATAATTGCAAAGTCCTTCCCTGGTAAAGAATGTACCCTTCAGCATAAGTTACTCATTAGTGACTTTAAACTGCAGGCACAAAGGATTCTATGAAGCAAGCCAGTTTGGAAAAGAAGGATCTGGAAGGTTAAGGATCCTTTGAACAGTCAGAAATTTAGAGACCTCCTAACTGAAGCATTTGAGGACGAGGAGGAGGAGGAGGAGCAGGAGTTACAGACTTTTAACATAGAGGATAGCTGGAAGTTCCTGTGAAACAACTTACTGAGAGCCACAGACCAAATTTGTGGGTGGTGCAAAGTCCCAACCAGATCTAGGGTGATGTAGTGGTGGAACACTGTAGTTGACAGGACCATTAGAGCAAAGAAACAGACTTGGAAGGGTGGCAGTTGCAAGAAGCCATATCAGGCAGCTAGAAGGGAAACTAGGAAGCAGGTACACTTAGCCAGGGATGAAGCAGAAAGGAAGAAGTTTACCAATGTTCTGCAGCATGAGGACCAGCAGCTTGAAGTGTTTCGGTTTGCAAAACAGTATGCCAGGGAAAATTGTGATGGTGTTGGAGAGAAGTGTGTTCACATGGATGATGGTTCACTTACAGTTAGTGACTCTACAAAGAAAGAGGCATGGAAGTGCTACTAATAAAGGTTGCTAAATGTAGAGAACTCATGGGAGAAGGAATGTCTGCCTACTGTGGATCCGACAAAGGGACCAGCAATCCGAATGAACAGTCGCTTGGTAGCTAAAGCCATGAAGGATATGAAGATGGGGAATCACTGCTACAATGCTTAAAATATCTGGCTGTATGGATTGTGGTCTTATCACCCGTGTAGTTAATCATATTGTACATGACAGTCATACCCAATAACTGGTGTAGCAGCACCATAGTCAACTGCTACAAAGGTAAAGGTGATGCCTTAGACAGATATAATTACAGAGGTATCAGATTGTTGAATCAGGTGATGAAAGTTACAAAAGGGTTATAGCCTAACTAATTAGGAAGAGAGTTAGTCTAGATGAGATGCAGTTTGGTTTTGTGCAAGGGTGAAATACCACTGATGCTATATTCTTGTTAAGGCAGCTGCAGAAGTACTTAGCCAAAAATAAACACCTGTACTTGGCATTTGTTGACATGGAGATAGCCTTTGACAGCCTCCCCGACTCCCTTATTTGGTGGTCAATGCAGAAACTAGGAATAGGTGAATGGTTGCTGAGCGCTGTACAAGCCATGTACAGGGATGCTGTCAGTAAGGTGAGGGTTGGCAAAGGGTATAGCAATGAATTTGTGTACTAGTAGAATTCACCAAGGATCGGTCCTCAACACCCTCTTGTTCATCAAAGTCCTCCAGGCAATAACAGATGAAGTTAAGTCAGGCTGCCCTGGGGAGCACCTCTATGCTGATGATCTGGTTCTTATAGCTGAATCACTACCAAAACTGGAGATAAAATTTCAGGTGTGGAAGCAAGGTTTGGAATCAAAGGACTTTAGAGTTGATTTAGCAAAAGTTAAAATCTTAGTAAGTAGGAAAGCAGACAAGTCACAAATCCCTTTTAATAGATGGCCATGCCCGATATGTAGAAAAGGCATAGGTAGAAACTCTATATTGTGTACCTGGTGTAAGCTATGGACACATAAGAGGTGCAACAGTATTAGAGGAAGGTTAACAGGAAAAATAGTCTTTGTGTGTGATAGATGTACAGGTACAATATACACAAAAATGTACAGAAAACAGATTCCATGAAATGCTAGCGGGGATACCTAGAACTAGTTTGATAGCTTTTGTTATCTAGGTGACCAAATCAGCAGTGAAGGTGGATGCTCCAAGAGCATAGCTGTTAGAATAAGAATAGGCTCAGTAAAGTTAACAGTGCTTCTACTTTTGTTAGTAGCAAAGGGCCTCTCCTTCAGAGTGAAAGGCAGATTGTATGATGCCTGTGTGAGAACAGATATGTTACATGGCAGTGAAACATGGGCTGGGCATGCATAGGCTTGAAAGAAATGAAACTAGAATGCTTTGCTGGATGTGCAATGTCAGTGTGCATGCACGGCAGAGTGTCAGCATCTTGAGAGAAAAATTGGGCATAAGAGGCATCAGATGTGGTGTGCAAGAGAGATGACTGTGCTGGTATGATCATGTGATGTGCATGGAAGAGGACAGTTGTATAAAGAACTGCCTATCTGTAACTGTGGAGGAAACCTGTGAGAGAGGTAAACCCAGGAAGACACTGGACAAGGTTGTGAAGCATGATTTTTGAATGTTGGGTCTCATGGCGGTGATGTCAATTGATCGAGACCTTTGGCAATATGCTATGCTTGAGAAGACTCGTCAAGCCATGTGAAATCATAGTTGTGACTGATGCCATTGACACATAACAGACATCCAAGCTGGTGACATGTAAAAGCACCCATTACACTCTTGGAGTGGTTGGCATTAGGAGGGGCATCCACCAGTAGAAACTACGCCAGATCAAACTGAAACTGAATACAACTCTCTAGTTTACTAATTCCAGTCAAACTGTCTAACCAATGCCAGTATGGAAAGCAGATGTGAAATGGTGATGATGATATGAAGCTGACCAAAACCTCGTAAGTAGATTTGGTATATGGAATCTGGAAGTTCATCATATTTGTAGTGGACATTTTGGTAATGAAAAAAATCATGATAACAAATAATTTCCATTCAAAGGAATTGAATATATTAATTAAATGCTAAACTATTGAAAGTTTGTTTTGATGCCTTAAAAGTGTTATGTTGGAATAATTTCCCTTTCTTCACATTCTTCTTTTAATAAAAGTTCAATCATCTTATAGCATTAAGTCTATTCTTAGGGGTGTCTCATACAGAATATCTAGATTCACTGGTATTAAATTTTCTTCCAAAACAATGAATATTATAATGCAGCTTTAGCTAGCACTGTATACCTCAATAAAATTGTGTACATTCCTGATAGCAATGTTGGCATAACACCAAATGATAATGGGCTGTATCCTCAAGGATATAAAAGAAGTTATATTGCATATCTTGATGACCATAATAATAGAAGGTACATCAATTACAGTGCTATTAATCAGATTAAGGGCAGTGAGCTGGCAAAATCATTAGTATGATGGAGAAAATGCTCAACAGTGTTTCTTCCTGAACTTTACAATCTGAGTTAAAATCCAATCAAGGTCAACTCTGCCTTTCATCCTTTCTGGGTCAATAAAATACTAGTCAAATACAAGGGTTGGTGTAATTAACTAACTCCCTTCCCCTAAAACTGATGGTCTTGTCCTAAAATTTGAAACAATCATAAGGTTAAACATGCGTTAAACTCCTAGATTATCAAAAACATAACAGGGAAATAGTAATTCTCAATGGTTTCATGTTGATGATGAAAACAGTTGAAAGAGTTCTGAAACTATTCTTGGAAACTTAAATCTAAATCTGTGTACATTCCTGATAGCAATGTTGGCATAACACCAAATGATAATGGGCTGTATCCTCAAGGATATAAAAGAAGTTATATTGCATATCTTGATGACCATAATAATAGAAGGTACATCAATTACAGTGCTAATAATCAGATTAACTTGGGAAACAGACCTTTATCTAGTAAGAGTTGTAAGTCTAAATACAAATGTGACAAACTTTACAACAATCGTAATCACCACACTTCCTATAACAGTTGTAGAACATGTAATTCCCTGAAACAATAACAGAAAAAAAAGGTTACATACTCTTTTATTCTTTTACTTGTTTCACTCATTTGACTATGGCCATGCTGGAGCACCACCTTTAGTCAAACAAATTGACCCAAGGACTTATTCTTTGTAAGCCTAGTATTTATTCTATTAGTTTTTTTGTTTTTGCTGAACTGCTAAATTATGGGAATTTAAACACACCAACATCAGTTGTCAAACAATGGTGGGAAGAGAAACACAGACACACAAATACATACATGCATACACATATATATTTCTCTTTACATACATACATATACTCTTACTCTCTTTACTCTTTTACTTGTTTCAGTCATTTGACTGCGGCCATGCTGGAGCACCACCTTTTAGTTGAACAATCCGACCCCAGGACTTATTCTTTGTAAGCCTAGTACTTATTCTATCGGTTTCTTTTGCCGAACCGCTAAGTTACGGGGACATAAACACACCAGCATCGGTTGTCAAGCGATGTTGGGGGGGGGGGACAAACACAGACACACAAACATATACATACACATATATATATATATACATATATACAATGGGCTTCTTTCAGTTTCCGTCTACCAAATCCACTCACAAGGCTTTGGTCGGCCTGAGGCTATAATAGAAGACACTTACCCAAGGTGCTACACATTGGGACTGAACCCAGAACTATGTGGTTGGGAAGTGAGCTTGTTACTACACAGCCACTCCTGTGCCTATGAGGAGTATTATATGGTTTCACCCCCTCTTTCGACTTCAAGTAGCCTCTGATGTTCTTTGTATTTTTTCAACATGAGATGGAGTTGTCCTGTTTATATTTTG
>NC_068983.1:88666359-88670868 GCF_001194135.2 Octopus bimaculoides
TATACTGATGTAATGACAGATTGTGTATAAAGCTTGAAACACGTGTACTGCAACATCCTTTGTGTCCTGTTTTCAATTTGCGTTATATATATATATATATATATATATATATATATATGACAAGCTTCTTTCAGTTTCCCTCTACCAAATTCACTCACAAGGCTTTGGTCGGCCTGAGGCTATAATAGAAGACACTTACCCAAGGTGCTACACATTGGGACTGAACCCAGAACTATGTGGTTGGGAAGTGAGCTTGTTACTACACAGCCACTCCTGTGCCTATGAGGAGTATTATATGGTTTCACCCCCTCTTTCGACTTCAAGTAGCCTCTGATGTTCTTTGTATTTTTTCAACATGAGATGGAGTTGTCCTGTTTATATTTTGTGTTCATCTTATAATGCTTAATGAATCAGTTTGAAATTTTCTAAATTATCCAACAGCTTTCCTACTCTTTTGTTGTAATAGCATCTCTATTTAGTTGTTCTGTTTGTCTTTTGCATTTGAAATTTCATTCTGCTTTATTAATGCCTAACAAATGATTATATCATAAATTTTGACAATTTGCCATGCATTACAACATTTATAAGAGATTTCTTCATCATTATTATAGCCCAAACAAATTCATTTGAAGTAAGTTGCTGTCATACTATAGAACAATGACACTGAAGTTTGATTTGATCTTTTCCATTAAGACCAATAAAAATCTTTCTCTAAATTTTCAAACATGGCCTCCACTTACCTGTTGGAGTTGTTCTTTTTATTTTTTTGTTTTCATAAGTTCATCCTGCAATCTTCATTGTGCCACAATGTTTTAATGTTCACAAATTCAGATGATTCACTCAGCATAAGAAATTTTGACGTTACTCTAGCATGCAGTGTACCACAGTATCTGTAGTCTACACTGTGAAATGACTTGACCTAAGTTAAGGTTAGAAACACTTTTGAAATTACAGACTGAAAATTCAGAAAACCAAGGTATGTTAGTGTCCCCTCATATCTACACAAGAAATGTTGTTCTTCATGGATTATGCTGTTTTATCTCTCATCTCTACTCCTGCAGCCTACCTAACATGTCATCTCTCTTTTTTCTCCCAACCATACTGTTAGTTTTCCTATAGCCTCTCCAACTCATGCACTCCCTCCCCTCAATCCTTACAGGGGTTGCCTACCCCTTCCTCACTTCCCACACACACTCTTGCAAACCCCCATTCCTCCCACCCCTACTGATCTTGCTATCTGAGGTACCGCCAAGACACCTCATCACTTTCCTGTATGAATTAGAAGTGTCTCCTTGGAAATACCTCTTATTCATTCTCACTCTCTCTCCTAAATGTGACTAGCTATGTAACTCCTCTACAACAAGAACCTGCTTTACTCCTATCTCTTCCCTCATACCTTTATACCATCTGACTTACAGAGGCAACGTCCTCCCTCCCTGGGTTTGTGGAGTTACAAGCTACCTGGTAATCTCAATAGTACTGGTGGCATGAAAAAAGCACCCAGTACATATGGTAAAGTGTTTGATGTTAGAAAGGGCACTAAACTGTAGAAATCCTGTGAAAGCAGACACTAGAGTACATTGCAGTCCTTGTCAAACTGTCCAACTTGTGCCAGCATGGGACATGAATGTTGAATGATGGTTGTGATGATGGTTGTGATGATGGTGGTGATGATATTGCTCATGTAATACACATTTAGAAACTTTGAGAGACAAGAAATAAATTCCTTTTAACAGTGGAACATGAACTGGACAGAAGCTCTAAATAATAGCATATAAATATTTTGTTAAAAAAAAACCTTGGATAGAAAAAGTCAAAGGCTGACTAGAACTCATATCTTCTAAAACGGGTAGAGAAATTTGAAGGATGGCTTTGATTCAGTGGTAGAATATCTGTCGTGCTTACAGAAGATACGGGTTCGAGCCTTATGTGCACCCTCCAACTTTTTTCAATCCTAAAGGGTTTTCTTAACTCAGTATTTACACATTATTTTTAGCTTTAGCTACTACACTAAAATAATATATATATACATATCGTTATAGCTCTAGTTAAGAATTCAAATGCCCAATACTATCTCATTATTATCATTAATATTTTCTCACACCAGCAGCCTGAGTTTTTGCTATTTTGCAGTGTCCAATTCTATTTCATTATCAGAATTACTATTCTTTCACTCCAGCAGCAGCAGCAATGTTAAACCCATTCATTCAATTATGTTACCCTAAATCCCAATATTCCGTATCCTTGTGTTCTGCCTTTGACCAGCCTAACTCTGGTCTCTCTCTCAGTTTTGTTAACCACTTGCTTCTCCCAACACTTCACTTCCACTAGCCCCACCCCACCCTATATAAACTAGCTCATTCAGATTCCCCTACCTCATATTTTAATACCCCATATTTTAATACCTCATCTTTGTGTGGAACACATTTGTTTTGCTGTCTTGCGGCAGTATTGTTCGATGTCTTCCCTCTTGTTTCTTGGGGGAATGTCATAGGTGTGTGCTTTTGTGATGGAATATGAAGATTTGAGTTCTTCTTCTTCAGACTTTACATTGTCTGAGGAAGAGCTGGTTAAAAGTCTGAAGAGAATAGACAAGGCAATGGAGGTGAAGAATTATGCAGAGGCGCTGAAAGAGAAAAGTGAAGATGTGTGTCTCGAGGAGTTGAGTAGCTTCAAAGAAATGCTTAAAAAGGAGGTGAACGACGTAAAAGTGTCCCCCACCAAAAAGAGTTTTAAAAGAAAAAAGAAAACAACATTATTTACAGGACGTACTCAGCAACAACCAGGAAAATTGAAATCATGTTGACCACTCAAGTCGAAAAAGCATTAAAACCAATCTGGCAAGAGATTTCTTACCTTGCCAGAGGAAGAAAGTTTGGAACTGTGGAGGTGCAGTTCCAGGAGGTAGCTACTGCTAAGCTGCACTTGACAACATGGATGAAGCAGTGCTTCTACCCATATACCTTGGGAGGCATGCTTCCAGGGTTAGGATAGAAGATATACCCCCAGAAATTGATGTAGCCTGGCTAGCAGCTGCCATACTGTTGGGCACAAAAGAGAAGGTAGTGGTCCTCCGGGCCAACAGAACACCCAACAAGAAATGGCAAGGGCAGAGCCCAGATATGATAATCCAGACAGCCCCAAAAGACCATGAAAACATGGTCGAGACCATCACAGTCAAAGAGGTGACACTCAGGGTCAGAGTAGAAGGCAGGATCCCACAATACTATAAATGTGACCTGAAAGGCCACATTTGAGCAGACTGTCCTCCAGCACCCATGAAGACTAAAGAGAAACCTGAAAGCAGGAAGGAAATTGCGACTTCACCACTGACAAAATCCAGTACTAGCACCGAGGAAGATGAAGTGAATGAGGAAAAGAACAGATGGGGAAACGGTTGGTTTAAAAAGAAGAAAGAGAAGGAAAAAAGCACATTTAATAAATGATGACTCCCCCATCCCACACCCACCCGACTCCCACCCACACCCACTCTACCCTAACCTCTCCCTACAGACACCAATCCTCTCCATGTCCTGCCTGACATAAAGACAAGCACAAGCACACAAGAGCACCAAACTTTCCCACCCTTGCCCTGTAAGAAAAAATATGTTACACTGTACAATGAACAAAATGAAAAACTTTACAATGAGATAGACTCGTGGGACAGAGTGATAAAAGTGAATATAACAGAAGTTGGGGATTGCCAGAGTACATTCATTGTGCAGTGGCAGACCCAGAGTATCTTATGAGAGTAAAGGATTATGAGGAGGACTTTGAGTGGTGGGTCAAGAAAATAGACACCAGCATAATACCAGAATGGATAAGCTAACTTGAACTTTAAAAAAAATTTAACATAGATATTCTTCGGAAAGATGAAAGTTAGCAGTTGCTAATAGTGTTTTGAACTGTTACAAGTAGTGTTTTAAAAAGAAGTTGTATTAACAGATTCATTGAAGTCACTCGGAGGTGGGAGCTGAACGGCTTCATTTCATCTATCATTTTATCTAATTCATCTTTTCCAACCAGTTTTTGTTTCTGTACCTACCATGTGCTGTCCCCTCTGTGTTAGGCCCTGTGTGGCTAATAAAGAATTATCATATTTTAATACCCCACCACATGAAGTGGAAACTAGAAGATGTTCAGATAAGCAAACTTGTTTTCCAGCCTAGCACACATATAAAACCTCTTTTCAGTGCAATTATAATTACTTTATTATTTCATTTCATTGTCTATCTATGTAAACACAGTTTCGTCTTCCATGCCATATGTTTAGAGAAAAAAAAACTTAAGATCCCTTCGCTCAACCTAACTCTCCCTCTCTTTTACACTTATTTATTATTGTCATATATTCACTTGTTTATCTAATTTTGTCACAAATTTTTGACCAAAAACTGTTGGTTATAGCTCTAGTTAAGAATTCAAATGCCCAATTCTATCTCATTATTATCATTAATATTTTCTCACACTGGCAGCCTGAGTTTTTGCTATTTTGTGGTGTGCCCACCCTTC
>NC_068983.1:88670878-88675994 GCF_001194135.2 Octopus bimaculoides
CCCTTCCCACCCCCACCACCTGTACCGGAAGTCTCTATTCTCTGACCTCTATCGGATGTCTCTCCCATGAACAACTCCAAAGGCTTAATGTTCCCCCATCCCTGCTTAGGGTTTATCTCCTATGTAATGGAGTGATTATGTAGTGCATAAAAATGATGGTGTAGTGTATGGAGGTTGAATGCTGTTGTATGTTCATGAGTTCTGCCAAATGCGAACCTTCTTTTCAGGTACATGACATTGCTGTCCCCCCCTATCCCAGGATCCTGTGGGCCCACACCTCCCACAGACTCAGAGTTGGCACACTAAAAGGTAGATCTGGTGAGATTGTTGAGATGCTTGAATAGAGACATGTAGATTTGTGCTGCATCCAAGAAGTAAGGTAGAGAAGAAGTTCTGCTAGGTTCCTCACAGGCAAAGAACAAAGGTATAACATTTTCTCATTTGAGAAGCTGTAGTTGCTTAATCCTACCTTAAAATTGATTGAGTAGCCCCACAATCAAAAACATTCCAGCTGTGACTATTCCATCTAATTTAAGTCTCCCTTACAACAGATCCTTCCCTAGAAGACAATGGAGTGAGTTTCGAGAGAGATTTGACCTATTTATGGTAAGCCAAGCTCCCATACGTAGGTTTCTTCTTTGGTAGTGATGGAGTGAAGATTCAAAGGAAGATGACGATGCTTCTGGTTAATTATATTTTTCCTTTCTTTTTTGTTTTAATTTAATCAAGTCAGCACAATTTATTGTCATTGCATTTACAACAAAAATTAGAAAATGATAGAGAAAATAGATGTGATATAGATAATGTTGTGATGTTGTAAACTTCAGGTTATAAAATAACTTCTGTTGTAGCACAGAGATGATAATGCTCTAAGACCTACTCGTAAACCAGGCTTGGTTCAATATAAATCATCAGAAATCCATTGATGGTCAGATTGGTAGAATACCAGACATAAAGGGTATAACACTACACTGTGTCTAAAACCAGTTCACATAAATCTTAACATCTTGGCGAACCTAGCTATAAATAGATACAACACGGGAGAATGATTCACTAATGTAAACAAAAGTAGTACTGCAAAACTGTTTTCTAACAAAATCTCAAATTTGGGGGAAGGGTACAATAAAATAAAGTATAAGTACTTGACTGGTACTTTATTTTATTGACTCACGAAGAATGAAAGGCAAAGTTGACCTTTATGGGATTTGAATTTTGAACATAATTTGTAAATTTCTTGTGGTAGGTTCAAGTCCTGACATAGCTATGAGCCATTATGGAAACACTAACAATGGCGGTCCTACGTTAAATTCTATCATCAACAATCTTGGACACTAAACTGAAATGGTGAAAGGAAATCAACAGGTTTCAGTGAGCATGATACATTTTAAAGTTAACCAGTGACCATTAAATAAAAGTAATTTAATATATTTGTTGAAAGATCTGTCACAGAAAAAGATTAAAATTATATCCTTTTCCCTATGCAATCACAGCCATTTACAGCAACAACAACATGACTGCTTTATGTTGTGCTTTTATAGACTAACCTCATTACACCACTCCTCACTAATAATGGACTTGATCTCACATTTATAAGTTCTGACATTCTCCTGTAATGGATTAAAATTTGGCTGTTTTTATGTTGTGTGCCAGATTCTGTTTTTTAAAGTTTACAGCCAGAATTCTTCCAATTGAGAATTTCTATTCACAATTTTACAACTGAGTCAGAATTTGTTTAAATTTATTCAAATGACAGAATTTAATGTAAAATCTGAATGAGTTAAGTAGGAATTACTTGTACTACATCTATAACCCATGTTCTATTAAATTTGCAGATTCAGAGTCAGTTTCTGTTGTAAATGAGAGATAAATCTCCTGAATAAAAGGTTAATCTACAGCAGATAATTTTTTCTATTTAAACTTTTGTCCTTTATTTCTAACATTCAGATGAACTGAGACATATACATTAATAATCATTAGTAAGTATCAAATCCGGAAACTTAGCATTTGTTCTGATCTTCAGTAGAGAGGAGAATACGGAGGTGTCATGATATGGAAATGAGAGCAAGTGATGTACATACTGTTTAAGAGTACCATCACTTCATTGACTAGGTTCATTAGAAATCTTACCTACCTCTAGTCAATTTCAAAATGACTTAAAAAAGTTTAAAAAATTAACTCCTAGCCATTTGTACAGATCCAGGAATGTATTTTCAGTGAAATGGTGTAAGTGAATAAATGAAACAAATGAATCAGAGAGGACAAACTGTGTCAAGGTCAGTGAAATTGCACCTGCCTTTGTACTACCATTTTTTAGATTCTGAGAGCAAACCTAGGGATACTGAAATAATGAAAGATTTATCAGAAAAAATTCATATTTATTTTTATTTTAGTCATCTTTTTTTTACATTTCTTTATGATTTAATGCTTTCAGTGAAGCAGTTATGATACAATGTTAACAAAGAGACTCAATTAACATTTGTTAAGAATACAAGTTGATGACATGTGCTAACAAACACATGCAAATGACAAACATTAATAAACAGTACACAAAAACAAAAAGAAGCTTATTAATAAATAGCATATATATATAGAAGCATTTAACTTGGTCAAAGTATGAAATACATGTGTCCTTTTTATATATGCTTACAAACATTTTGAGTGTCACTTTCTTACAAAAAACTTTTACTTCAATGACTCCTTCAATTAAATAAATTAGAGGAGTGGATGAACCTTCAAAGTAAAACATTCAGTCAAGTCCATCTTGTAGCTAAAGCTCACAAGGATTGCACCTCAGCGCATCACTTTTCATAATGCAGTCACTAGCTACATCTCAATTATTCCACCCAACAGTGAAGTGGACTGGTCATTGACACAATTCAGTAGCAGTATCAGGATATGAACAGCTAACATGTTATCATATGTAGCATTTTTGGTCATCTGAGACTTATTTGAATTGCTTCTTGCTGTTTCTGTGGCAACCCAGATGTCTCATCCAAACAATTATTCAACTATGAATTACCCACTCTCTTCCTCCCAGTAATTATCAAAGCAAACAAATTTATTTGAATTATAAAATGTGACTATTTTACAAACACAAGACAGGAATTGTTTATATGATGGTGGATGTGGTAGAGAAGAAACAGAGCCAACAGAGAACAAGATTAGAAGCCTTATAGTATTTAGTTTAATTTTCTGTTTTGTACTTCAAGAACTGCATGAGCCAATTCAATATTTTGTAGTTCTGGAGTAGGGTTTCAATCAACCATATCCATCCCTACAATAATTAGCCAAAAAGAAACATTAAAATAATAAAATACGGCATCATCAACATCACACACATGATGACCATCATCATCACCAATAGCAATCACAATATCAGTCATTCAGCATCTTTTTCTTAATTTTGTTTCATCTACAGACTTTCTTTCCTCAACAAACCAAATAAGAGTATTAAGATAGACTTGAAATGTTTTCTTCTTGTCTTCCAAAATATAACTGATATCTTTCACTATGTATGATGTCACACGAAGATTCATTTGAACTAATGCCAGTGTATTATTACTGTTTCTTTAATTAATCTCAAGGGAAACTCGACAGAGTCAATCCAGGCAGGATTTGAACTTAAAATTTAGGATAAAATTAAATAATGTTATATTATTATTTGTTAGCCCCAAAATATATGTAATTTAAAAAAACATAACAGAAAAGTATTTTCAATTGAAATTCTTAAAAAAATATATGATAAAAATAAATGATTGAAAATTATATATACTATTTTAAAAAAAGAAGTAAAAATGAAAAATATTAAGACTTGTGTTCCATATCTGTAAATATTTAGTTTTGTAAAAGAACTTTCAGATAGATATAACTGTTTCTCTTCAGAATTAAACATGGCAATCAGAATATGGTCAGTTTCTTATGAGCATGTCTCTGGTTTTTCTGCTGTCCTATAGCTTTCTCAGATACTTTCAGCTGGCTTTTGTATGTCTCAAGGTCATTAAGTTTTTCCTGCACTGATTTTACAACACTCTGATTCCTGTGTAAAAACATAAATATAAATGTTAATTTATAAGATAAAGAACATGGACATGTGTATTGCATAGTCAAATACTGGAACATTGATGATTAAATATTTCCATAAGTGGCTGTGATAAACCATTATGGACTCTTTTCTAAGAGGATCTGGTATCACATAGAGTCAATGTCTAGACAGACACAAGTATGCAGGATATGTATTCTGTTTAATATCACATGGTCAATTTGAGTTGGAGGTTCAATCATTTTGAGCATTTTCCTTTGTATAAGTTATTTATACATATACCTCCCTGATGACACTTAATCAAGAGGGTATGTTTAAGACAGATTCACTGAATTGTTGAAACAGATATTAAAATGAAAATAGTGTTAGTGGTGATAACAAGTAGTAGTAATTACAGAAATTTACAACCCTTATATTTTAAGTCTTGCAGAACTTGTGAATCAGCAAATGGTCTTAGAAAATACACTTTATCAACTATGAGCACTTGGTCTGCAGCCCTGCCAATATTATTTAGCAACAAAAGAATATCTTTTTCTACTCTGATGACCTTGCTTTAATTGCTGAGTCACTATCAGAACTAGAGGAGAAATTTCAGGTGTGGAAGCAAGGTTGACAATCAAAGCACCTTAGAGTCAACCTAGCAAAAACCAAAGTCTTAATAAGTAGGAAGGCAGACAAACCACAAATACTGATGGCCCTGCTCGATCTGTAAAAAAGGCATAGGTAGAAACTCCATAAGATGTACCAAGTGTAAGCTATGGACACAAAGAAGTGCAGCAATATCAAAGGAAAGCTAACTGGGAAGATTGTTTTTGTGTCTGGCAAATGCTCAGGAGCAATAAACACTTAAAATGTGCAGAAAACAGCTTCTGTCACATTCCAGGGGGAAAACTACAAGTAGTTGAGAGCTTCTATTATCTAAGTGACCAAGTCAGTAGTGGGGGCAGATGCTCTGAAAGTGTAGCTGCTAGAATAAGAATAGCCTGGGCAAAGTTCAAAGAGCTCCTACCTCTGCTGGTGACAAAGGGCCTCTCGCTCAGAGTGAAAGGTAGACTGCATGACGCATGTGTGCGAACA
>NC_068983.1:88676004-88685274 GCF_001194135.2 Octopus bimaculoides
GGCCTCTCGCTCAGAGTGAAAGGTAGACTGCATGACGCATGTGTGCGAACAGCCATGCTACATGGCAGAGAAACATGGGCCATGACTGCTGAGGACATGCATAAGCTTGCAAGGAATGAAGCCAGTATGCTCTGCTGGATGTATAATGTCAGTGTTCATACACGAGTGAGTGTAAGCGCCCTGAGAGAAAAGTTGGATTTAAGAAGCATCAGATGTGGTGTGCAAGAGAGATGACTGTGCTGGTATGGTCATGTGTTGCGAACGGATGAGGACAGCCGTGTGAAAAAGTGTCACACCCTAGCAACCTGTGGAAGAGGTAGACCCAGGAAGACTTGGGATGAGGTGTTAAAGCATGACCTTCGAACACTGGGCCTCACTGAGGCAATGACAAGTAACTGAAACCTTTGGAGATATGCTGTGCTTGAGAAGACCCAACAAGCCAAGTGATACCATAACCGTGGCCTATGCCAGTGTTGTATAACCAGCCCATTTAAGAGTACCCTTCAATCATTGGACAATAAACTACGCTTAAGAAGACCTGTTGAGGCAAGTGAAATCATTGTCATGGCCAGTGACAGTACCACCTGATTGGCACCTGTGCCAGTGGAATGTTAAAAGCACCATTCGAGCATGATCATTGCCAGGGCTGCTGACTGGCTCCCATACTGTTGGCACGTAAAAAGCACTATTCGAGTGTGGTCATTGCCAATTCTGCCAGACTGGCTCCTGTGCTGGTGGCATGTAAAAAGTACCATTTGAGCATAGCCGATGCCAGTACTGCCTGATTGGCCCTCGTGCTGGTGGCATGTAAAAGCACCCACTACATTCTTGGACTGGTTGGTATTAGGAAGGGCATCCAGCTGTAGAAACTTTGCCATATCAGACTGGAGCTTGGTGCAGCCTTCTGGCTCACCAGCCCTAAGTCAAACCGTCCAACTCATGCCAGCATGGAAAGCAGATGTTAAACAATGATGATGATGATGATGATGATGATGATGATGACTCTAGGCACAAGGCCCAAAATTTTTTATTGAACCTGAAAGGATGAAAGGCAAAGCCAACCTTGGCAGGATTTGAACTCAGAAAGTAAAGACAGGTGAAATACCGCTAAGCATTTTACCCGGCGTGCTAATGTTTTTGCCAGCTTGCTGCCTTAACAACAAAAGAATATTATTAACATGAATATGAAAAATGTACCAGTTTTTGACTTACTAGTCTACTTGTTTTTGGCCTCCTCTCACTTCTTTTACAACAGCATCATCATCATGTTTTTATTCATTTTATCATTTCCTTTATCATCAATTTTTTCTTTTTCATCATTTTTAATCATCATCATTAATGTTTTTATCATAACTTTGTCTTCTCAATCATTTTCTTTTTCTGTTTCTCCCTCTATCTCACCCCTCCTCGACTTAATCAATTTGCATGTTATGTGTTTTAGGTCTTAACAAAAAGGTAGGAAATGCATTACTGTGAATTAAGATCAATGCTACATATAGTTTTAGGGATAGGTAATGCCCATAAAATGCAGTTTGTGACAACACTAACAGTGAAAAACTTCCTGTGCCAATTGTCTCCAGTCTCTTCTAGTGAGTTGCTAATGAAGACATGGAGAAAATAAAAAGAGGATGAAAATTATGATTCACTAATAACTGATAAAACAAATTTTATAAATTTTATATAATAATTGCTGTGAATTAAAAAAATGCTGTGTGTGCATGACAAACATTATAAATTTGATAAATGATGTGAATTTGATAGAATCAGACAGTTTTTAATAAACATTGTGTGTTTGATAAGTAATATTTAATAAATGTTGTGTGTTTAATAAAAGTTCTCTTCAGATGTTCATATACAATGTATCTCCAAATGAAAAGTATGAGAAATATGTTTAAACTATTTTAAAAAGCATATACTAAAATAGTCACATTTTCATCTCATTTCCATTTCTATTTTTCTTTTCCTTACTCACCCACACCATCACTAGCCAAGAATCTTCCAAGCACAGGTAAAATATGTGTGAGTAGGAGGAAAGAAAGAGACTTTGGGGTTGAATCCTCTGACATATGATAACGATCCTATAATAAGCATCTAGCCTGAGGCCACAAATAATAGAATGAGGTTTAAGGTATGTGCAGGTGGCAAAGGGGAGAGAGAGACTTTGGCAAAGAAAGAAAAGGAACATAAAAACAAAAACAGGAAATAGTTCATAACAGGGGAGGTAATTAAAAAGTGTCACGTCTCCCTAATTAGATAGGAGAGAAATTATTCCTCTACTATCTTTTTATTGTATGAGCAACAATTTTCTAGATAACACACGCATAGAGTTCAGAAAATTAATCACTAGGCTGGCTGATATATCAATGGTGTGAATGGTCAAGTGTGGTCAAATGATTGAGGGCAGATGGGCGAGAATGTTTAGGTTTTCCAGGATATGGTGAGGAATGCTTCTAATTCATTTGCTGGAAAGGAAAATGCATGTCATTACTGGCTAATCTTTCACCACACTACATAATACTCCACCATACAACACCATAATAAGCTGCAACACCACACTCCCTATCTAGTAATAATTAAAAACATGTCACATGTAGACTCATAACAGGATATAGGAGAAGTTGTGTAATTACCTTTACCAAAACATATAGATAAGGACACTTGAGGCAAGCTAGGAAATGATTGCAAGTTAAAATTACCTGTTTACTTAAAAAGGATTTGTCATAGGTTTAAATTTGTATAAGCACTACACAATATTACCTTTAAGAAGTTGAAATTAGTCAACATATATGTATGTGTGGATACATATATGTGTGAGTGTGTGTATGTATGTGTGCATAAATAAATATGTATGCATGTGTTATGTATGTTTATACAAATATATATGTTTGTATGTGTTCTCAGCACTCACTTGTTTATCATAGTCCTCCAGGCCACAACAGAGTAATTTAAGACAGGTTGCCCTTGGGAGGTTCTCTATACCATACTGAATCACTACTAGAACTAGAGAAGAAATTTCAAGTGTGAAAGCAATGTCTGGAAGCAAAGAGCCTTAGAGTTAATTTAGCAAAGACCTAAGTCCTAGTTAGTAGGAAAACAGACAAATCACTGATCCCTTCTGGGAGATTACTCTGCTTGATATGTGTGTAAGTAGGAACTCCATACGGTGTACCCAGTGCAAGTTATGGACATATAAGAGGTGCAACAGTATCACAGGAAGGTTAACAGAGGAAGGAGCCTTTGTGTGTAGAAGGTGTACAGGTGTGCAGGTGCATTAAACACTAGGAATGTACAGAAAATGGACTCCTTCAATTGTTGGGGAGGGAGGGATCCTTAGAAGTAGTAGACAGTTTCCATTATTTAGGTAACCAAGTTAGCAGTGGAGGAGTTAGTTCTGAAAGCACAGTTGCTAGAATAAGAATAAGCTAGGCAAAGTTCAGAGAACTAGTGCCTTTGTTTGTAACAAAAGGCCTCTCTCTCAGGGTGAAAGGCAGATTGTATAATGCCTGTGTACAAATAGTTATGCTTCACAGCAGTGAGACATGGGCTGTGACCACTGAAGACATGCGAAGGCTTGAAAGAAATGAAGTCAGTATGCTCCACTGGGTGGGTAATGTCAGTGTACATGTACAACAAAGAGTAAGTGATTAGAGAGAAAAATTGGGTATACAAGGAATCAGAACTAGTGAGCAAGATAGAAGACTCAGCTGGTATGGTCATGTGATGTGCATGTGTGAGGAAAGGTGCATCAAGAAGTACTGATCTCTGACTGTGGAGGGGACATGTTAAAGGGTAGACCCAAGACGGAGGACAAAGTGGTGAGAAAAGATCTTCAGATGTTGGGTCTCACAGAGGAGATGACAAGGAACTGAGATTGCTAGCAGTTTGCTGTGCTTGAGAAGACATGTCAAGCTAAGTAAAATCGTGGTCATCCATACATTCAAGCATCTACGTCCCTCTATCAGCTGAAACATTCTACTCTTGTGGGCTCATAGATGTTGGAGCTGTGTAAAAGCACTCATACTGATAATATATAAAAGCACTTGTGCCAATATCATATTAAAGCATCAGTAAAGTGTTACATTAAAAACTCTGTAAAGTAGCTGGCATTAGAAAGAGCATCCAGCCATAGAAACCATGCTAAAACAGATAAATGGAGCCCAGGTTGCTCTCCAGCTGGCCAGCTCCTGGCAAACCATCCAACCCATGTCAACATGGAGAACAGACATTAAATGATGATGATGATGATGAAGATATATATATATATATTCATTCATGTCATCATCATCATTTAACATTTATGTTCCATAGTGTTAGGATATGTTTATGCATGTGTGTGTGTTATGCACACACACATATACACATATGATTATTGCTTTCTAATCTCATCTTCTATTTCTGTAAAGAATAGTTCACAACATAAATAAAACCACTTTCATCATTGTTTCATATCTGTACACACACATACACACACACACACACACACACACACACACACACACACACACACGCACACACACAAACATTCACACGAATGCATACAAAATCACTGTTTTTTAATATTTATCTTGTATGCTATCACGAGTTGGATGGTTCCACAAGATCTAACAAACTGCAGGACAGCATCAAACCCCAAGACCTGCTTTGGCATAGATTCTACAGCTGGATGTCCTCCCTAATACCAACCACTTTACAGAGTGTACAAGATGCTTTTTCATGATACAAACACTAATGAGGTCACCCATTAATGGTGGGGGGGGGTGTAAAAGAGAGGGAGTTGGCTTTATGCCAAGTGTTGACAGGCAAATATGGTAGAAGAGACAGAAACAGATACATTGCTTTAGAGGAGATACATGGCTATGCTTGCTGGAAGGAGAGGAAATGCTGGTGGTGATAAGGTGTCAGGGTGTACCTGAAAAGTATAAGAAGAGGACTTTAAAGAGAGAATAGAGACAGAGGATCAAAGAGCTTGTGAGAGTGTGAAAGAATATTGACAGGTGATAAAATATGAAGATAAAGGTGAATGTAGTGAATGGTGAGCAAAGGAGGGAAAATGAGAAGGTTAAGGGAACAGTGTAGAAAGAAGCAGAGGGTCCAATTACTAGAACAAGGAGCAGCAGCCTAGAAGAAGAGAAAATATGAAAGAAAGAGAATGTAATGAATATTTACAAGAGATGAGAGAAAGAACTTAATATAGAATAAAAAATAAAAATGAACAAGAACATCAAGAAACCTGGAGACATACAGTTGAATGTTACAACATTTCATCATCATCATCATCATCATCATCATCATCGTTTAATGTCCGCTTTCCATGCTAGCATGGGTTGGACGATTTGACTGAGGACTGGTGAAACCAGATGGCTACACCAGGCTCCAATCTGATTTGGCAGAGTTTCTACAGCTGGATGCCCTTCCTAACGCCAACCACTCTGAGAGTGTAGTGGGTGCTTTTACATGCCACCCACACAAAGGCCAGTCAGGTGGTACTGGCAACGGCCATGCTCAAAATGGTGTATTTTATGTGCCACCCGCACAAGAGCCAGTCCAGGGGCACTGGCAACGATCTCGTTCGAAAGTCCTTACACAAGTGCCAGAAAGGCGATGCTGGGCACAGGTGCCATCACGAGCATGAATATTGTATGTGACCATTGTGAAGTTCTTAGATTTATAAATGAAGCTCTGAATTCTTGCCAGAATGGAAAAATGATTCCTCGACTCCAGCCTTAACCAGAAGAACTGAGAAGATTTTTTTTTAATGAAAATAATGCAGAATCAATCACTTTCAGTAAAAATATTGGGGGAGCAGGTAAGTCAATTACATCATCTCCAGTGCTCAACTGGTACTTGTTTTATCAAACCTGGAAGGATGATAGGCAAAGTCAACCCCAGAGGAATTTGAACTTACAGCATAAAGACAGTAAAAATATTAAGAACTACAATTGTGTCTTTTCTTTTGCTTCCTTTGGAGTAAATTTAAGTACCCATGAAGGACAGGGTCCTCATTGTTTCAAAGTTCATGGACAAATTTGCATACATGTGTAACTCTTCATCTTGAAAATCAAAACTCACAATACAATATGATCAGTTATATGTAATAGGTGCTAATGAAGCATTGCAACCTGGGATGGAAGTTCAAGATTGTTTACTTCTTGACATAAAGTGGAAAATAATAGATAACAATTTACAAAGTATAAGAATTACATAGCTTCTATAGATGCTGTTTGCTGAAAATGCAATTTCACTGCTATCTATGTGGACTTTTACATCATCTAAAGAACCAGATACTTCAGAAAAAAAACACAATTCTATCTTACAATTTTCAAAATAACTGTAGAATTTCCATGGATACTACTACTACTACTACTACTACTACTACTACTACTACTACTACTACCATTACTACTACTACTACTACTACTACTACTACTACTACTACTACTACTACTACTACTACTACTACTATTACTACTATTACTACTACTACTACTACAATTGATCTCTCTTTAAACATGTTTATTACATTTCAAGTTGTACTATCAATGATTGAAGACTCATGGAACAATTTTACCGAATTTTTTAAGAACTCATTTATGCATGTATATCAATATGTGTGAGATTATTGTGCGTGTGTATGTGTGGGTACAGTTCTAGTATATGGTTGATTAGATATAAATAGATTCACTGACTGTTTTTGTTCATTGTATTTTTTTTTTATATATAGTTTATGATTGTGTGTGTGTGTGTGTGTGAGAGAGAGAGAGAGAGAGAGAGAGAATAAAATCATACATACATATGTAAATATACATAAAACACAAGTTTGGATTTACCCATTGTATTCTCACTAATGCTGCAGTTGGCCAATCTTCTGCCATTCACACAACACTGGGAAAATTTTTTTTTCTTTTGTGCTTAATGTTGAATTGTGTGTTGATGTTTGTGTGTATACTGATCTGTGAGTAAGTCTCTCACAATAATGACAATAGATGTTTGCTAAGGTTGCACATAATGAAATTACTACCAAATGATTATTATTTCTATTATTGTTGTCATTTTTATTTTTACTATCAGTGCTGGTATTATAATCATTATTACAATCAACATTATTATTATTATTATTGTTATTGTTGTTGTTGTTGTCATTATTATTATTGCTTTGTGCCTATGTTAGAAATCAGCAGTGTTGGTGGTGGTGGGAACTAGTAATAATATCAGTATTATTATAACCTGTTGCTGCTACCCACCACCTTCATTTTGTTCCACAACTTGCTTCTTGTTGTAGTAGAACCAATTTCTAATTCTTGAGGAACGATTGTTGTGTAAATATTTGTAAGAGCCTATTTATCCCATATATACCTGTTTGAATGTGTGTGCGTGTGTATATTTCTATTTATACATAACATATTACACACACACATGTATGTAAATATGATAAGTTTCTCAAGTCAATACCTTTGTCTGCAAGCAGCTTTCGTGTATATATATATATATATATATACACATGCTTTATGTATGCTGTTTCTTGTTCTTGAATTGTAGCTACAAGAAGTGGTTCTAAAGAACTTAACAGTCCCTGAAGTTTTAATCATGATGAAGTATGTGTAATGATAGTACAAAGTGCACATATATCTCTGAATATATATAAATGAACAAGATAAAAAGAGTAGAGAATACTTATAGTTGGAATTACTTATTGATTTGCTTGAATGTGTGGTTCAACTCTTTTGCTAATCATTTGAAAAGGTTAATATTACAGAATTGTTATTTTGCAAAATTTACTTTGACAAATATTCTTTAAAATCAGAAACTCAGAAGAATGACAAGTTCTTTGTCACAGCCTTAGGTTAAAAGAAGCATATTTGTGTCATATTTGTTTGTATGTACCTTTTATCATGGACAAACACAATCACGTGGTTTCCATACTGTTGATTCTTCAGTATGAATAACGAATGCTTTTACAGCCTACACTGGTAAAGTTGAAAGTTTACTTTCACATTCGCTTTTTGTTTCATTTATGAGACAGAACTTTTTTTAGCGTATTTTATATAGTAATTATAATAAATTTGACCAAACACTGCAATATTAAAGAAAAGTCAATGCATGTTATATATGAATGTTTATTACAAACAAATAAACACAATTTGAGTGTGTGAACTTGTCTCTTGACAGAGCTACAGTACTGAGATCAAGCAAAGGCAAGATTGGGTGGCTAGCATCTAGAATATTATTAGATGCTCACAGATCTCTATGTCAGGCAATGTGGTCCGTGGTATGTAAAGCCTTGCATTTTGTAAAGGGTTGGATGTGGGTAAGAACAATGATAATCTCAAAGAGAGTTTAGGTATTGACAAAACCAACTGAACATTCTATTCAAGAAGACTTTGAACTTGGGTATTAAAGACAAATTTCAGAAATCCTTAGCCTGTCAGAACTACAAAGGAAAGAGTGAGGATCATTGCAAATCTGAGAAGCTCTAACAGCATGGAAGTGCTGTCAGCCAAGCCTGTCTGAGATACATGCAAAATAATGAAACCAATCTGTATACATTCATTCAATGTCTAATCACAATTGACTAGTAAAGTTATGTAGAATGGCTGTTGTTGCATGTAGAACAAGTCCTGATCTCTCTCTCTCTCTCTCTCTCTCCCTTCTCTTTCTCCCCTCTCTCTCTCTTTCCTACAAGTATGTCTTAACTATAACTCCAGCGGTGAGCATTTGACAATCTCCATTTAAATACTGACTTCATAAATACGATGGTAGTGAGACATGGTCACTGAATGCAGAGAATGCGCAAAGGTTGGAAAGAAATGAAGCCAGCAAGCACCACTTGATGTGTAATGTTAATGGTACATGAGCCAAGAGATGAATTGGATATAAAAAGAATCAGAAATAGTGTGCAAGAGAAATGACAGTTTTGTTATGGACATATAATATATATGGATGGCCACAGCTAGATAAAGAAATACCAGAAAATCTAAGTGGAAAGAAACTATGGAAGCAGAAAACCAAAGAAGACATGGGCAGAAGTGGAGAAAGCTGACTTCAAGATGTTGAATCTCTCAGAAGAATAACATGAAAGGCAACAAATGGTGAGACACTATATGCAAGCATGGAACTGAAAGCATAAAAAGTTGATGATGATGGTGATGAACAGAGATTACCAATTTTACTTTTTCACTAGATACAGAAAGCCTTGTGTGTGTGTGTGTGTGTGTGTGTGTGTGTGTGTTTGTGTGTGTGTGTGTGTGTGTGTGTGTGTGTGTGTGTGTGTGT
>NC_068983.1:88685284-88687674 GCF_001194135.2 Octopus bimaculoides
TGTGTGTTTGTGTGTGTGTGTGTGTGTGTGCTTGTGAATATATGTGGGGGGGGGCACGCACACAAATATGCATGTATGTGTACATGCATGTGCATATATACATAAGACTTTTTTTTTATTGATCTTGCAGTATGACAGAATCTACAAACAAAAAAAAGTGAGATATGTTTCATAGAGAGATAGGAGACACTTATCCATCTGCTATATTTTAGAGGAAAATTACACATCCATAGCACTGCGGAAGACACTTAGTTCTTATAGCAACATAACTCCAACAATATTACAAAATAAATATTGAAAACAAGTTGGTGAGGGGATCCATCAACACATTTTTGGAGACTGACTCATTTCCAACATTTTATTGGTATTCACTACATATTAACATAACTATAAAAAGCTTCTTACATATCTCCAGTATCATACACACAATGCATAAACATATTAGTAAAAAAAAGTCCCATATCTTAAAATTAATAAATTTCAATGTAACAACTATCAAACAGATTTAGGTGAATAAATGCTTACCGGTCTTCATTTCTTGAAATGGACTGACGCAGCTTTATCATTTCTCGGTCAACCCTTCGTAGTTCTCCTTCAGTTTTCATAAGCTGTGTGATAAAAAAAAAAACAAAAAAAACAATGTTTAAGAGAGTAAATGATAGTAATGATTTCTTTTGCAGTTGAACTGCTTTTAAATGGAAAGTTAACATGATTGCATTTTGACCTGTATATTACTGATACACACACACAACAAATATGTATAAAAGATTATTAAATAACACAAGATAAATTGTTGAACTCAAGAATGAATAAAGGTATATAAAATAATTCTTGAATTATTGAAACTATATCTGTTTCTAGAGAGGATAGATTAGTTGCTTGCTGCAGACTCCAAATGAGAAGGGTAGATAATCACAAAAATAAAGAATTTTCCAAAATAGACATGACATTGCTTACCCAAGCCATAAATGAATTCTACTTATTTGTTGTATACATTGAAGTGTCTTGTTTTCTGAAGATAAAGTAGGATAATTGCTGTGCTGAGGCAGAAATACATCAATAGCCCATCTTGTTTTCAAGACAAGCAGACTGTGTTTTCCTTAATAGCATCAATTTAAGAGAATTCTTGATACTTTAGGTTATTTCTTCTAAAGTTGGTACCAGAGATAGTTTCAATAAATCAATAATTTACTTTATATACCCTCATTCATCTTTAAGCTCATTTTCATTTCATTTGTGTATATATTTGTGTGTATATATACACAGAGAGACATATTATACACACATATTCATGAGCATATATATACATATATACGCACACACACACACACACACACACACATACTTATATGTTGCAATTTTGTAAAGTCATTAGAACAGAGGATAGAATGCCTTTCAGTGTTTATTCTGAATCTCAATATACTGAGTTCAAGTTGCACTGAGATCAACTTTAACTTCCAGCCCTTCAGGGTTGATAAATAAGATATCAGTTCAGCATAATGATTAATTCTTCTCTTTCAGTAAGAAATCACCTGTAGTTGGATGTGAAGATGGAGAGGGTATGCCAGGTTTAAAATGCCTGAGATACACTGCATCTCATAACACAGTGACCCTATGATTCCATTGAAGACCTAAAGTAGTGCACACACACACACTCACTCTCTCTCTCTCTCTTATTAGCAACAAATGAGAGAAGAAATATTGGTTTCAAATTTTAGTAAAAGGCCAGCTATTTCAGGGGATAAGATAGGTCGATTATATCAACTCCAGTGCTCAACTGGTGCTTATTATATCAACCTCAAAAGGATGAAAGGCAAAGTTGACTTCAGTGGAATCTGAACTCAGAACACAAAGACAGATGAAATGCTGTTAAACATTTTGCCCAGCATGCTAACAATTCTACCAGCTTGCCACCTGAATAGGAGAAGAGATATTAAATTCAAAAGCAGAGTGCATTAGTTTATTTGGGGCTCATCTGCTGGCCAGTTAGTCTGGAGTTTCTCTGATGTGTAGTAACATGAACTGTTGTTCTCCTCAGTCTCTCTATGAAAGCATATACACACACAAACATGCCTACACACACACACACACATGTATATATATGTGTGTGTGTGTGTGTGTATGTAGAAGGTTGAAAAGGAACACAGAAGTTCATATGTATAAGGAAAATAAGACAAGGTAGAAAATGATAAAATAATTTTATCATGAAGAACATTTTAGTACCGGTTTCAGTCATTGTGACTTTTTCAACTTAGAGTAAAGTATGAAGAACAATTAAATTAAATGAAATGTTTTTTTAAAATTATTTCCATAGTTTTCCAAATGCAAGGGACATTTTCCATTTTTCTGCCTGAGTCTATCTCTCTTTTTTCACTCTTGTGGGTTCTGGG
>NC_068983.1:88687702-88689439 GCF_001194135.2 Octopus bimaculoides
CTGGGAAGTTAGCAGCAGCTAGATTGATATGAATTCTTGTCTTTGATTGTTTAAGCAGCAGTAGTAGTAGAGAAAGGAGGAGATGGAGGAGAAAAGAATGCGGGAGTAGTATGACGGTAGCAGGATGTTAAATGGTCGAGTGACCTAAAAGTGACACATTGTGGATGACAGTAGTGATTGGAATTGTTCTGAATAAATTCTTGAGGTGATTGTTTTGAATGCATCATTTTTAATATTTGCGAGGGTGTTATTCAAAGACCCTGGTTAATATGTCATTTGTTGTGGATGCATTCAAAAGGGGTTTGTATTTTGTGATAAAGAATGACTCTTCACTAATGCATTGACTACAGGTTGTATCATCCTTGAATTGATAGAGGGGAAAAATTCTGAAGATGGGTTTTTTGTTATTGGTGCAAAAGTCGATGTGTTCACTGAATGCTATTTTTCAGTTTTTCAGAATTTTGATCTGGGATCTGTGTAGAGCCATCCTTTGACATACACTCTTTTTTGTTTGGCCTATGTATTGCTCTTAACACCCAGAGCAGGTTAATACGTATATCAGGTTCTCCGAAGCACATGTGAAGTTGCTTTCCACTGTGAAACGTTGTCCCTGTTTGAAAGAGAACTCTGATCTCTCAATAAGATTGATGTATATACCACAGTTAGGTCTTCCACATTTTTTTACTGATGGCTTCAGTGTTGTTGAACATACTTGGGCTTGTGTTTGGAAACTTTTCATAGATTTGGGTTGTCTTTTGCTTTTTATGATGGTGTGTGTTTGGAGGATTAAATTCATTCTGTGCTCTGTTTTTAGTAGGGGAATGTTTTGGAGGATGGTGTCGAAGGCTTCATTGTTAAGAGGGTTGTGCATGGGGATGTATGGTAGGGCTTTGGGTTGTAAATCCTTCTTTAATTCTGGGATGTCTGAGTTTGTGGATGTTGAGATGAAGGGAACATTGAAAGTATATGTCAATTAGTGATGGTGGGTAGTTCCTGGTGTTGAGTGTATCCTTTAGTTCATGTAGTCATGTCTCCCTGGTACTTGTATTAGAAACTATAGTACAAATCCTTTTTGCTAGGTTGAAAGGGATATTCATTCTAGTGTGTCTGGGGTGGCATGAGTTGAATGGTAAATATTGCTTGGAGTCCATGGGCTTATAGTATATATCTATTTCTATTTAGTTGTTAGATTTTTTAATGAGGATGTTGAGGAAAGGAAGTTGTTGATGGCTATATTCCATTGTGAATTGAACGCTTATGTCAAGTCCTGCTCTGAGTGTCGAGAGCAATACATAGGCCAAACAAAAAACAGTGTACATCAAAAGATGGCTTTGCACTTTTAGGTCACTTGACCATTTAACATCCTGCTACTGTCATACCACTCCCGCATTCTTTTATTATTATTATTATTCAGTAGTTTTATTTTTATAACATGCTTTCACTTCACTACCGAGCGCAGTTCTGTGTGCCTTGGGTATGTGCTGTGGTTTGCTGTGATGCTCTTATGGTTAGTGTATTGAAAGTGTTTTGCGTAGGATGTGTGCAGTGCCCAGTAGTGCAATTTTCTGTATGTTATCTATATTTGTAAGTCGTGGTGTTTTTGTTATGTATTTGTCTGAATATTTTTTTATTATACCTAAGGCACCTACTATGATAGGAATTGTTTCTGTTTTTAGATTCCACATTCGAGTTACCTCTATTTCCAGGTCTTTGTATTTTGAAAGTTTTTCCATTTCT
>NC_068983.1:88689710-88690586 GCF_001194135.2 Octopus bimaculoides
TGGCATATCCCAGAGTATGGTTGCTTTCTCGTTTTCTGTGACCTTTTCTGGCGTGTGTTTATACCATCCTTTTTCTGTTGTTATTCCATAGTGTTGGCATAGCTTCCAGTGCATATAGGTCCCAGCTCTGTCATGTCTGTGGATATATTCTGGGCAGCCAGATATAATATGATTTATTGTTTCTTGTCCATTGCCACATATTCTGCAGTTACTTTTTGTTTTTCTTGTGTTTTGTGGCTATTTGTATTAGTTTTCCTTGCTTCTGAAGTAGGTATTTTTGCAGTCCTATGGTGGTTATTTTATAATAGTTTTCAAGCTGTATAAGACCCCTACCACCTTCTGTACATTGTATATATAGACTTTCTATGTCAGATTTTGGGTGGTGCATCCTAGATCCTGTCATTATTATTATTATTATTATTATCATTATTCTCTGCCAATTCCTTTCTCTACTATTACTGCTGTTTAAATAATCAAAGACAAGAATTCATATCAAACTAGCTGCTGCTAACTGCCTAGAACCCACAAGAGTAAAAAAGAGAGACAGAGACAGACAGTAAAATGGAAAATGTCCCTTGCATTTGAAAAACTATGGAAATAATTTTTTTAAAAAACATTTCATTTCAATTTAATTGTTCTTCATACTTTACTCTAAATTGAAAAAGTCGCAATGACTTTTTCCCCTCTATCAATTCAAAGATGATACAACCTGTAGTCAATGTATTAGTGAAGAGTCATTCTTTATCACAAAATACAAACCCCTTTTGAATGCATCCACAACAAATGACATATTAACCAGGGTCTTTGAATAACACCCTCGCAAATATTAAAAATGATGCATTCAAAACAATCACCTCAAGAATTTATTCAGAACAA
>NC_068983.1:88690596-88692747 GCF_001194135.2 Octopus bimaculoides
ATATATATATATATATATATATATATATATATATAGTCAGAGTCTGTGATAAAATAATTAAGCTTAGATTAGTGCTGCAACATGGATTAGTAACCATTATCTTGGCTTATGCCCCTCAGCCAGGGCTACCAGATGAACAGAAAGACTGATTTTATGACACCTTCTTGCAGACTACCTCATTAATTAATAGCAGGGACCTCCTCTTTGTGGCTGGCGACTTCAATGGGCATGCTGGACAACATGCAGGGACCTTCCATGGTGTACATGGTGGCTATGGATTTGGTTCCCTCAATGAGGTGGCAATCAGGCTGCTGGAGTTCTGCAATGCAAATGATCTTATGGTCTGTAATACTAACTTCAGGAAATCTGCCAGTCACCTGTTCACCTACCAGTCTGGTGGAGACACTAGTGGGATTGACTACATTCTCGCCAGGAAATGGGAAACATGACTACTTATAAATGCCAAAACCTTCCCAGGTGAAGAATGCACCCCCATAACATAGGTTAGTAGTTAGTGACTTCAGGGTCAGGGTTAAATGGATGCCAAGAAGACCAGCATGAAAAAGAAACTGGAAGCTTAAGGATCCTGTGAATGGACAGAGATTTAGAGACATATTACTCGAAGCTTTTGACAAAAAAGAGGAGGATATAGCATCACATAATGTGGAAAACAACTGGAGGTTCCTATGGGACAACCTGTTGAGGGCTGCCAACCAGATCTGTGGATGGTGCAAAGTCCCCTCGCAACCTAAGGTAACGTCGTGGTGGTGGAACAATATAGTTTTCAGGAACATTAGGGAAAAGAAACAGGCATGGAAGGACTGGAAGAACAGTGGTAGCAGGAAACTGTATCAGATCACCAGAAGGGAAGCTAGGACACAGATTTACTTAGCCAGAAGGGAAGCAGATAAAAAACATTTGCCAATGTTCTGCGTCATGAGGATCAAAGTTTTGATGTGTTTCGTGTTGCAAGACAGTGTGTGAGAGAGAATCATGAAGTCATAGGAGAGAAATGAGTGCAAATGGATGATGGCTCACTTGCATTTAATGAGGCTGCAAAGAGAGAGACTTGGAGACGCCACTGTGAAAGGTTGCTAAATGAAGAAAATGAATGGGAGAAAGAGAGTCTGCCGAATGTTGACCCAACAGAGGGACCAGCTATCCGAATTGAGAATACCCAGGTAGATACAGCAATTAAGGGTATGAAGACAGGAAAGCCCCTGGCCCATCAGGAATCACCGCAGAGATGCTTAAAATATCTGGCAATATAGGCTATAGTCTAGTCACCTGTATAATCAATCAGGTGATACATGAAGGAGTCATACCCAGTGACTGGTGTAGCAGCACCATAGTGAACTGCTACAAAGGTAAAGGTGATGCATTAGATACAAATAATTACAGAGGTATCAAGTTGTTGGATCAGGTGATGAAAGTCACAGAGAGAGTCATAGCCCAACTAATTAGGGAGAGAGTCAGTTTAGACGAGATGCAGTCTGGGTTTGTGCCAGGGAGAAGCACCACTGATGCTATATTTCTGGTAAGACAGCTGCAGGAGAAATGCCTAGTCAAAGATAAACCTCCGTATTTGGTTTTCATTGACATGGAGAATGTCTTTGACAGGGTCCCCCGATTCCTTATCTGGTGGTCAATGTGGAAAATAGGGAGAGATGAGTGGTTAGTGAGAGCTGTACAAGCCATATACAGGGATGCTGTCAGTAAGGTGTGAGTTGGCAATGAGTATAGTGAAGAATTCTGGGTAGGGATCCACCATAGATCAGTCCTCAGCCCTCTCTTGTTCATCATAGTCCTCCAAGCAATAACAGGAATTTAAGACAGGATGCTCCTGGAAGCTCCTCTATGCTGATGACCTTGCTGTAATAGACGAGTCACTATCAGAACTAGAGGAGAAGTTTCAGACGTGGAAGCAAGGTCTAGGAATGAAGGGCCTTAGAGTCAACCTAGCAAAAACCAAAGTCTTAGTAATTAGGAAGGCAGAGAAATCAGAAATCCCTTCAGATAGAAATCCCTGACTGATCTGTAGAAAAGGTGTAGGTAGAAACTCCATAAAATGTACCCAGTGTAAGCTATGGACACATAAGAGGTGCAGCAATATCAAAGGAAGGCTAACTGGGAAGATAGTTTTTGTGTGTG
>NC_068983.1:88692757-88718498 GCF_001194135.2 Octopus bimaculoides
AGAAACTCCATAAAATGTACCCAGTGTAAGCTATGGACACATAAGAGGTGCAGCAATATCAAAGGAAGGCTAACTGGGAAGATAGTTTTTGTGTGTGGCAGATGCACAGGGGCAATAAACACTGAAATGTGCAGAAAGCAGCTTCCATCACATGCCAGGGGGAAAACTACAAGTAGTTGATAGCTTCTGTTACCTAGGTGACCAAGTCAGTAGTGGGGGTGGATGTTCTGAGAGCGTAAGTGCTAGAATAAGTATAGCCTGAGCAAAGTTCAGAGAGCTTCTACCTCTGCTGGTAACAAAGGGCTTCTCCCTCAGAGTGAGGGGTAGACTGTATGATTCATGTGTGCGAACTGCCAAGCTACACAGTAGTGAAACATGGGCTGTGACTGCTGAGGACACATGCATAAGCTTGCAAAAAATGAAGCTAGTATTACGGATTGGAGCTAGTATTACGATTTCTAACATTGACTCACATCCTATAAATAATCCCACTGAATGTAGAAACCAACAACACTTTAGAAGACACTATAGATTTTTCAAGTATAGCAATAACGATACGGGGCAGAATAGGAACTATTCTGGGAGGAAACGGGAAATTGTATGGTTGTCCCTCCATGTAAGAAATCTCCCTAAATTATTTTTTAGCATTATCGATAGGAACTTCCCACCTGGTCATAAATACCATTCCATATTTAATAGATCGTGTCTTAATTTATCCTCTTCTACCACACCCAATCTTGGATCTATCATCGCAGCAAATAACAGACTTAAACTTAGAAATAATGAAACCAATAGAGATAACCTAGCTGACCCTAACATGAAGAACAATAATAAGTACTTGGATATTAAAAATAGTAAGACTAAACCCTGAGACAAAATAAAAACATGTAATTGTCGTAATAGGGAATTTTGTCCCCTTAAAAGCTTCTGTTTAAGGAGAAATACTGTATATAAAGTCGAAGTCTCAACCCAAAATGAACCTAAAAAGATTTATATAGGTAGTACTGTTGACTTTAAAAGTAGATGTAGGGCACATATAAACTCGTTCACTAACCACGAAACAAAAAACTCAACTACACTAGCAACCTACATGAATAGATTAAAAATGAACAAAGAATTCAGTATGACTTGGTCTATGATAAGGGAAGCCACACCATATAATACACACACAAAGAATTGCGATTTATGCACGAAGGAGGTGATCCACATAATCCGAGCCAACAAATATAGTTTACTTAATAAGATATCTGACGTTATAATTACCTGTAGGCACAAATATCTTTCAGCATTTAAATTTTTCAAAACTAATTAAACTATAGGAGTCTAATTTAGCCTTGCTTCATATTATGGACTCTTCTAAAACTTTATATTATATATAGCGTCGTAATATACTTTACATTATACATAGTGTTGCAATACATTTTAGCCTTTTAACATCATATGCCTGAAGAGAATGGTCCAATCAAACATTCGATTTTTATTAAATTACTTAACCTACCATTTCTTTTAAAGTTTTAACCTTGTGATTCTATTAACTCTGATGAGAGAAATATAGAGCATTGCTATGGTTGGAGTTAGCTTGCCCATATCAACCCATATCTTTTTGAAACGGCTGTAAGACTTTACACATAGACTTTATACACACTCCAGATTCCTTAGGAATCATTTTACATCCGCTTTATCATCCTCTTCATTGATTCAAATTCGAACATTCAGACTTCGCAAGTACATTTATGGACTTAGATTTTTATGTATTTCTATTTATGAATTTTTATAGGTTTGTGAACTTTTAGTTATTTATAAATTTTCGTGTATATGTATTTATAAATTCTTATAAATTTTTTATATATCATATAGATGAATGCATCTATGTATGTACTTTGTATACCATGGAGAATTTCGTTAATATGGATTGAATGAATATATACATCGATCTTTGAATTTGTTTTCTCTCCTCCTTAATTTTATATTCCTGAAGCTCTATCAGAGTGCTATTCGGTTGAGCTGTATAAAGTGGATATCTATATCACTTATTCCTTCATTGTTCTATATATATATATATATATATATATATATATATATATATATATATATATATATATATATATATATATATATATATATATATACATACATACATATATATATATATATACAGCTGGGTGTATAGAATATGAACCAAACCTTGTAAATACTAATTACCTGTATGTTTAAAGTACGATCTGACTTCTTACTCAGCTCCTGAAGAGATATTTCTTTACAGCTTTCAGTCTTTGTACTTTTCACCTTGTTCTTTGTCTTTCCAACATTTTGGAAATGTTTTCCAACATGATCTGTGCCAAAGAGAAAACAGAATAACAGGCAATCATGAGAAGTACTTGAACATCATATGAATATTATACACACATATAAACATCATAAATTTTCTATGCTGACATGAGTCTGCCATGGAGAATATAACCACTTACAAAGAACCTCTATGATCGTATCTATAACATCTACCATGTCCAGATTTCATTTTACTATTTCTTTCTGTGTCTTCTTTGATTATCATATGTTGCAGGTACCTTTTACTACCCATTCTTAGTATTCATTCTCCATGTGCACTGTGTGTCCATAACAGTGCAGTAGTAGTGTCTTTCTGCATTGATAGATGCCTTTAATCTTTAGCTACCTTCCCAGCTGTCTTATAATGATCCTTTCATACAAGTTAATGTTGCATATCCAAATGATTATACTTGACCAATTTTTCTTTCTCAACAACTCCTACACAACAAAACCTATTTTTCATTACCACACAGCACCATATTTCTTACACATACTCCATACACATATAGATTATATCATATAAAATTTATTATTATCATCATCATCATTTAACATCCTCCTTCCATGCTGACATGGGTTGGATAGTTTAACAAGAGCTGGCCAGGCAGGAGTCTACGCCATGTTTCAGTGTCTGTTTTGGCATAGATTTTATGGCTGGATGCCCTTCCTAACACCAACCACTCTGCAGAGAAAGGATGATGTTTTTTCTTGTTGCTATCTCTTCATGTGCAATAACCAGGAGTCAGTGAAGCTAATTCTGCTGTTCCACTCTCTTGCATTTTTCTATTAAAATCATGTTTGTAATATTTTTCTCAACTGTTTAGTCGATGATGGTATGGTATTGCCCACAACTCTTTACCATTTTCAAAGCTTCCAAACAAGTGAAAGGAAGGGTCAAAGTTATTGTCAAACCAGCCATAAATACTTGCAACATACTGAACTCAGAATACAAGGTGACAAATGTTGTAAAGTACCTTATCCAATGCTCTAACAATTCTACCAATCTTCTATCACAAAAAGGCACTTTATTTTGTTAACCCTACAAAAAGATGAAAGACAAAGCTGACACCTTGATAAAATTTGAACACAAAGACAAGTGAGCTGAAATAAACATTCCAAAGCATTTTGTCCTTTTCTTAATGAATCTACCAATTTGCTGTAGATTAAGCCTTTCGTTCTCAACCAGTTCTATGTTCCTCTTTGAATGAACTAGAGACTATGGTTGTTACCATAGACAGTACCACAATACACTTAGACAGTTGAACACAACAAAAATCAAGATGAAAAACAAAAGTGTCTCTATATAGTCACCTTTTCCTATGGTAGCCATATCTATTTCATATCACTCTACCATCTTAAAAATGGAGTACATGTTAAATAATATGTAATGGCACACTATAACTGACAAATTGACTGGATGCCTTTCATCAAAGATTGCTTGATGAGGTCCAACATGAGGCTAGTCAAGACCAACACACATCAATCTGTACAACACTACAGTTACGTACCTACAGTGACCCTATGCTTTGTGGTATCTGCTATCAATCAAGTGAATAAAGCTATAGAGAGCTAAGTGTCTGGTCCACAGATATAATACAGCACTGAGTACAGGAATCAAATGCTGTACCTTCTTCTTATTCTTTTTATATTTTTACTGGCTTCAATCTATGTATTGCGCCCAAACTGGAGCAGCACCTTCAAGGATTGATCATACTGAGCCCAGTACTTATTTCAGTCTGGTACTTATCGATTTCTATTTTCAAGTCACCTAGTCATAAAGGGACACAACATAAATAACAAAACGGGTTTTAGACTGATGTAAACATAACCAGGGAAACACACACACACACACACACACACACACACACACACACACCCCAGGCTCCTGCTCAGTTTATGTCAAGCAAATTTCATTCACAAAGTATTGATCAATATGAAATTATGAAATAAGACAGTTGCACAAAGATTGAAACTAGAACTACAAGGCTATGAAGCCAACGTCTAAACCTGACAGCCATGTCCATAACTGAGGGTCAGAGAAAAAAAAAATTTTGAAGCCAGAGAACTCCCTAAAATGTCAGAAGTTAATTCTTTTTTGCCAATACAGACCATTGCTAGTTTCCTCACACTCCCTTTGTTCAAAGCCATCTGCAATTCTCTACATCCTTATAATCAATGTTTTTCAAATAATTTTTTCATCAATGAAGTCAATCATGAATTATGTCTCCTAACAGCTTGTTAATTTATTTTATTCTAAAAAACTGTTTTTTCCACAATCTTACCCATGACTATATGTGGTTTATTGTTGTAAATCTCATACATAAGCACACACACACACACAGTCCCACCCCAAACAAATGAATTAGTCAATATGTCGACCAATCTGAAATATCAAAATGTCATGCAACATGGATTCTCTCCTATCATGGGGTTGGACTCTTGGTGAATGTTACTGGTGCAATTTGAAGCCTATATAAACTATGTGATAGCAGTACTGACACATACACACATTCATATATATATATATATATATATATATATATATATATATATATATATATATATATATATATATATATATATATATATATATATACTAATGCTATGTAATAATGTATCTCTGATATCATGTGGTTGACTCTTGTTGAATGTTACCAGAGTGTGAGATAGTGTCCATATACACCCTTCTGTGAGTGTACCCCACCACCACACACACAGAAAATATATCCTGTATTTAAGAGCAACAGAATGTTACTGAGGCAAAATCTGTGGTAAGTGTATACAGACACAAATTTCATATGATAACCAGGTTACTGAATATATTTAGTGTGTGGGTGTGTGTGGGTGTGTGTGTGGGTGTAGCTATATCATCATCACCATCATCAATCAACGTCCGCTGGCATGGGTTGGATGGTTTGACTGAGTTCTTGAGAGCAAGCAGCTGCACCGGGCTCCAATCTGATCTGACAAAGTTTCTACAGCTGGATGCCCTTCCTAATGCCAACCACTCTGAGAGTGTAGTGGGCGCTTTTTATGTGCTACCAGCACAGGAACCAGTCAGGCAGGCCTGGCAACGATCACGTTCTGATAGTGCTTTTTACGTCCCACCGGCACAGGAGCCAGTCAAGGAGTACTGGCATCGGTCACGATTGGTTGGCGTTTTTACATGCCACCGGCATGGGAGCCAGTCAGGTGGACCTGACATCGACCATGTTCAGATGGTGCTTTTTACGTGCCACCAGCAAGAGAGCCAATCAGGCGGCACCGGCCCCAGCTATGATATTGGTTTTACTTGACTCTAGCAGGTCTTCTCAAGCATATCATATCACCCAATGCATCAGGGGTATTCTTAACAGGGCTGGATATTCGTGGCTGCGATTTCACAGCATATCTCCAAAGGTCCTGGTCTCCTGTCATTACCTCTGTGAGGCCCAATGTTTGAAGGTTATGCTTCACCTCTTCATCCCATGTCTTCCTGGGTCTACCTCTTCTACAGGTTCCTTCTACAGTTAGGGAGTGGCACTTCCTCACATAGTTGTCTTCATTCATACGTAACACATGGCCATACCAGCGCAGTCACCTCTCTTGTACACCACATTTGATGCTTCTTATACTCAACTTTTCTCTCAGGGCGCTTATACTATGTCGTGTATGCGCACTGCCATTACACATCCAGCAGATCACACTAGCTTCATTTCTTTCAAGCCTATGCATGTCTTCAGCATTCATGGCCCATGTTTCACTGCTGTGTAGCATAGTAGTTCACACACATACATCATACAGTCTACCTTTCACCCTGAGCGAGAGGCCCTTAGTTGCCAACAGAGGTAGGAGCTCCCTGAACTTTGCCCAGGCTATTCTTACTCTAGTTGCTATACTCTCAGAGCAACCACTCCCACTACAGACTTGGTTGCCTAGGTAGCAGAAGCTATCAACTACTTCTAGTTTCTTCTCCTGGCATGTGATGGAATCTCCAGTGTTTATTGCCCCAGTGCATCTGCCACACACAGAAGCTATTTTCCCAGTTAACCTTCCTTTGATATTGCTGCACCTTTTATGTGTCCATAGCTCACACCGGGTACATCGTATGGAGTTTCTACCCACGCCTTTTCTACAGACCGAGCAGGGCCATCTACCTGAAGGGGGTTGTGATTTGACCGCCTTCTTACTTACTAAGACTTTGGCTTTGGCTAGATTAACCCTAAGGCCCTTCGATTCTAGACCTTACTTCCACACCCTAAACTTTGTCTCCAATTCTGGCAGTGACTCGGCTATTAGAGCAAGGTCATCAGCATTAGAGGGGCTCCCAGGTGCAGCCTGTCTTGAATTCCTCTGTTATTGCCTGGAGGACTATAATGAATAAGAGGGGGTTGAGGACTGATCCTTGGTGAACCCCTACTTCTACTTGGAATTCTTCACTATACTCATTGCCAACCCTCACTTTACTGACAGCATCCTTGTACAGGGCTTGTACAGCTCTTACCAGCCACTCATCTTTCCCCAGTTTCCGCATTGACCACCAGATAAGGGATCAAGGGACCCTGTCAAAAGCTTTCTTCAAGTCAACAAAAGCCAAGTACAAAGGTTTGTCTTTGGGTAGGTATTTCTCCTGCAGTTGCCTTACCAGAAATATAGCATCAGTGGTGCTTCTGCCTGGCACAAAACCGAACTCATTTCATCTAGGCTAACTAACTAGTTGGGCTATAACCCTCTTTGTAACTTTCATCACCTGATCTAATAATTTGATACCTCTGTAGTTATTTCTATCTAAAGCATCACCTTTCCCCTTGTAGCACTTGACAATGATGCTGCTATACCAGTCATTGGGTATGACTCCTTCATAAACTATCTGATTTATGATGTGGGTGACAAGACCATAACCCACACTGCCTGATATTTTAAGCATCTCTGCAGTGATTCTTGATGGCCCAGGTGCTTTCCCTGTCTTCATATCCTTAATAGCTTGATCTACCTGGGTACTGTCGATTCGGATAGCTGGTCCCTCAATTGGCTCAACCTTTGGCAGACTCTCCTCTTCCCATTCATTCTCCACATTCAGCAGTCTTTCATAATGGCTTCTCCAAGCCTTTTTCTTTGCAGAATCATTAAATGCAAGGGCACCATCATCCATGCGGACACATTTCTCTTCTATGACATCACAGTTTTCTCTCACAAACTGTCTTGCAATCAGAAATACTTCAGTTCTCTGGTCCTCACATCGCTGAACATTGGCAAACTTCTTTTCTGCTACTCCCTTGGCTATATATTCCTGTCGCTTAGCTTCCCTTTTGGCTATCTGATACATTCTCCTGCTACCCTCACTTTTCCAGGCATTCTAAGCTTGTTTCTTTGCTCTAATGGCCCTGTCTACAGTTTTGTTCCACCACCATGTTACCCTAGGTGTGGAAATGACTTTGCACCAGCCACAGATTTGGTCTGTGGCACCCAGCAAGCTGTCTCGCAGGAAATCCCAGCTGCCTTCTATGTCACAGGACTGTAGCTCCTCCTTCCTATCATCAAATTTCTTGGTAAGGATATCCCTAAATATATGTATGAGCGTATGTATTTATGCATGAGTGTGTGAATATGTGCTTGTGACTTAAGCTAGATATAATTTAGGTAGTAGACAACCTTTTGAAGTGTAAAATAGGCACATATACATTCATGGGTGGAGAGACACATATATTTCATCAATTAATGGATGTTTCAGAAAATAATGACAATATAGGCTGTTGCTAAATCATGTTTTTGAAATGTGTGCATAGATACAGCCTCTCTCTCTGTGTCGCTCTCTCTCTCTCTCTCTCTCACACACACACACACACACACACACACACACACAGTGACATACAAATGAATATATGATACAAAAGAACACATGCACATACACACTTTGACCACCATCAAAATGCATAGATATACAGATCCAACATCATCATTATCATTTAATTTCTCAAGCCAACAGTTTTAGGAAATTTAGATATTTTACACACTATAAGATTGTATAACTGCTTGGTTAAGATAGTTAACAGCTCTAACTTGCAATGTCTTGATGTTACATTTAAAACAAAAAAAAAAGGCTTAACTACAGTTAAATGACCAAGAAAAGTAGCAATATGGTGTATGATAGACCAGTCTGACCCTAGCAAGCAAAGAACATCAGATGCTAAGAGAAGGGTGATAATGACGACAACAACAACATGATGGTGGTGGAGAAAGTGACAGTTCAAGAATATGACTTTAGAACACCCAATGACAGTCTCCAGCAAAGATTTAATAATGATTACTGTTGTTGCTATTTAATCCTCAAAACAGCTTTGACTGAACAGATCAATGATCAAAGGCACTCCAGCTGTGATTAATTCTCCCTTTTATATTAGAGACCAGACTGGTTACTAACTCTTTTCATTTCTTAAAAATAGTAGGGTTAATTTGAGAGAGATTTAACTTGTAGATCAAGCATCTTTGTAAAGGCACCTTTATTGACTTATTTAATAATAGTTTTTAAGATAAGCAAAAAGCAATACTTGACTGGTTGGTACCTATTTTATAAAACCCTGAAAGATAAGTCAAGCTGGGAATTTAATGCGACACAGTGAAATACTGAAGGCTGATCTCAAGACACTGAACCTACCTCCCGGCCTCTCCTCATAATTACTACTGTGCATTTTACAAGGATGGGCTGACTATGAAGGAGTGATGCTAGAGCAGTGAAATCTTGCTTGAATTAATTTCAACACCTCTTATTAATAACTGCATTGTTTCTTTCCAGGTAGACTGACATTTCACTGATCAAAGAAGCCTTCAAAAGTAACTAGTAGTGACTTCTCTTGAAAGTGGACAAAATTTAGCATCGTGGTGTTATCAAGTACCTGCAAGAAAAGGGTTTAGCCCCACCAAAGGCATTCATACTGACATGATTACTACATTAGGGAATAACACTTCAACTTTATCAACAGTGCAAAAGTGGGCAACTGAATTTAGGAGAGGAAGGGAGAGTCTTGAAGATGACCAAAGGTCTGGATGTCATGCACCTACCACCACTGAGGAAAATATTGATCATGTTCACCACATGGTAATGAATGACAAGTGATTGACTATAAATCAAATAGGCAATGCTATTAACATATCCTGTGAGCGAGTTGAGAATATTCTGCACAATGAGCTTGACATGATGAAGGTTTCTACTCGGTGGGTGCAACATCTGACACCTAGTCAAATGTGCACCAGGCTGATCACATCATGGGAAAATCTGACACTGTTTGAAGCAGATCTAGCTAGCTTCTTTGAATGTAACCCAGGATGAGTGTTGGTTTCATTACTTTGAGCAGAGACAGAGACAATGCATGCAGTGAAAACACCACTTTTCACACTGCTCCAAAGAAGGTGAAGGTCATTTCATCTGCAGGGAAGGTGGTGGCCTCAGTTTTTTCATTATGGAAAAGGCATTGTGTTTACTGACTATCTTCAAAAGAGATGCCAACTTGCTGAGGCAATTAAAAAAGGCTATCAAGACCAAATGCCCAGAGAGGAGCCTTGTTTCATCAGGACAATGCTCCAGCATACAAATCCTTGCTTTCAATGGCTCTTGTGTGTGACTGTGGCTTCGAACTGGTTGATCACCCTCCCTATTCTCTTGATTTGGCTCCATCTGACTATCATTTGTTCTTCAACATGAAAAAACATTTGGCTCGGAACCAGTATTGTAGTGTTGATGATGTCATATCTGCTGTCAATGATATCAATGAGAAAAGTGTGTGAACTGCAAGGGAGTCACATTTAGTCACATTCCATAACAGTATCTTGGTTAGCCATTGAATGTTTCAGCCAACCCTTATATTTACTCCAAACTACATTCCAACATCTTTGCCGAATACTTTTACTGTTTGGATCAGATAGTCTAGATCTGCTTCATTTTTTTGTATACAACTTGAAGTCATCCACATAAAGTAGGTGATTTATTCTCATTTTGGATTTGGTAAACTCATAGGCAGGCTTGGATTTTCTTAGTATAGATATATATATATATAAATTAGTACAATGATGAATATTAACAGGGAGAGTGAGTCTCCTTGAAAAATGCCCCTGCATATTTTCATGTTACCTATCAATTCATTTGCACATGTCAGTTTCACTTCCCATACTCTCATTGCTTTCTCCAAAAAGTTGTTTATCTTCTCATTGCCATAAGCCTTTCTGTAATCTATCCATCCAACAGCTAAATTCTTCTTCTTTACTCTCACACCCCATTTGATATTCTACTAGCTATATATAGCAGATTAGCAGTTTCTCCTTGATTTCATCTTACATCCTTTTTGTTCCTCTGGAAATAGATTCTCCTTTTCCAGAAAATTATATACTTCATCTGCTATGAGGCCAGTTGATAGTTTCCAGAGTAATGGTAAGCAAATAACAGGTCTATAATTGCTGACTTCCCCTCTCTTTTCTTTGTCCTTCTGTATCAGCACTCTGCTTCCTTTTGTCATCCATCTTGGTGTTCCATTTTCTATGTAGTCAATAAAAAAAATGATAGTATATAACTGTATATTTGGGAGATTCTTCAGCCAGAAACCCTGGACACCATCTGGTCCAGGGGCTTTCCAGACTGGTATTTTCTTAATCATCTCTATTACTTCCTTATCCATGATTGTTAATTTTGGCACAAGGCTTGAAATTTGGAGGAGGTTAGTCAATTACATGACCCCTCACTGGTACTTTATTTCACCGACCCTGGAAAGATGAAAGGCAATGTAAAGAGCCAGAACAAATATTACAAGGTATTTTTTTCCCCACACTCTAACAATTTTGCCAGCTAGCCACATCATCATCATCATCATCGTTTAACATCCGCCTTCCATGCTAGCATGGGTTGGACGATTTGACTGAGGTCTGGTAAACCAGATGGCTGCACCAGGCTCCAATCTGATCTGGCAGAATTTCTACAGCTGGATGCCCTTTCTAACGCCAACCACTTTGAGAGTGTAGTGGGTGCTTTTATGTGCCATCAGTACACGAGGGCCAGTCACACGGTACTGGCAATGGCCACACTCAAATGGTGTTTTTTACATGCCACCTGCACAGGAGTCAGTCCAGCAGTACTGGCAATGGCCTCGCTCGAATGCTTTTTCACGTGTCACCGGCACAAGTGCCAGTAAGGCGATGCTGGTAATGATCACACTCAAATGGTGCTATTTACGCGCCACTGGCACAGAAGCCAGACAGCTGCTCAGGCAATGATCCCACTCAGATGGTGCTATTAGTGCTCCACTGGCACAGGTGCCAGTCATCGAATTTGGTTCAATCACGATTTCGATTTCACTTGCCCCAACAGGTCTTCGCAAGTCGAGTTTAGTGTCCATTGAAGGAGAGGTGCTAAATAATAACTGTTTCTAATTCAAGCATAAGGCTTGAAAGTTTGAGGGAGTGGATTAGACAAGTTTATCAACCCCAGTACTTGACTGATACTTTATTTTGTTGACTCTGGAGGGATGAAAGGCAAAACTGACTTTGGTAGGATTTGAACACAGAATGTAAAGTGCCAAAATAAAATTGTATGTCTGGAGTTCAAATCCAGCTGTCTTTCATTCTTCCAGTGTGAATAAAATAAAGTACCAGTCAAAAGCTATGATTAACCCTGCACATCAAATTTTTCTCAGACTTTGCAACTATGTTAGAAACAACAACAACTGTATTAATATTGCCACTCAAAATCAAAGTCTTAGCACCATCAAAAATGACATAGACAAAATGTATAAGATATATAGAACCTATGAAAAAGGTATTGACAAATCATCTTTGGTTGCCCAGTAATGGTAAAAGATATTCTTTCACTCAATAATAATAATAATCCCCATATAGATAACAGCAGCAAAACTAGAAAGCTGAACACTGCCAGTCCATTTTCTCTGGCTATAGAAAGTACTCTAAACAATAACGACAACAGCTACATCACCATGACTACACAGCACAGTCACAACAAGGACAAAAAAAAACAACAACAACAGCAGCAACAACAATCACAGAAAGAAGAACAATGACAACAAAGCCACTGTGGCTACAGGAAATAGCAGAAGTAGCCAAAACAATGAAAATAACAATGTCAAAAGGAGCAATACAATTTATAACAGGGAGACCACCACCATCACTGACTGTAACAAGACTAGCAAATAATATTAATACAAATAATAATACGTCCTGGGTATGGCATGAAACTGCATCCTGTTGTAACATCTCAACAGAGGAAGAATAAGGTTACCCTTAACTACAACTATCTTCAGGTCACCGTTGAGCATGGTGTAGTGTCTGTAAGCCCACCCCAAGAAATACCAGGTTGGTGCCTGGTGGGGTTAAGTCTGTCTCATGGGGTAAGGGTGCCCCTTTAGCCTTGGTTGGCAACCTCTCTAGAGATGATGTCTCAATAAAAACACCAGTGGTGGTATCACCTCATTACCAGAATCCTCATGAGTAAAAATGTCAAACATAAATGTATTAAACAATGGCATGAATGAGGTTGGAATTGATAACAGTGTATACAAAGGTTGGTAGGGACTCACTGAGCTTTGGTCAGCAACCCACCTTGTGATGGTGTGATAATAAAAATACTGGTGATTGCATAAAAATACTGGTGACTGCACAAATATTACCTTTAAATAAGTGATGTCAAAATCAAATAATAATGACAACTGCACTAACAGATCCAGAACTGTCAACAGTGAAGGTGTCATGCACAGCAGGCAAAGAGTGTCTGATCAAGTTCCAGCTGGTCATTATCAAGCCATTGATCAGGACCAGAATCACAATCAGAAGTTCAAAAGGCAAAAATTGAAATGGGAGGACGAAGTAAACAAGATTGTAATTGAATGTTGGCTGAGAAGTGAGCCAAATAAAAAAGGTTTCATGAAATGAATGAAAAGAATATGGGATGAAAAAGGAGTTTCTGAAGCATCCACCCAGCAATTGATAGACCAGGCAAGGGCAATTCACATGAACAACTGGAATACAAGATTAGAAGTTGAAGAAATTTGGAGAAGAATAAAAGAAAGAACCAGGAGAAGTGAAACAGCAGCAGTAGAAAGTGGTAATGAAGGAGTAAGAGATGAAAAGAAGGAAAAAGAAGGAAATCAATGTGTGCCTGAGATTACTGATGAAGTACATAGTAAGCATGATCTAGTTGAACAAGTGACAGTAAATGCTGCACAAGACTTGAATGATGAAGAGAAGGAGATTCTAGAAATATTGCAAAGTAAAATGTGTGCTGGGAACAATGAAGTACCACCAAATGTAAGATATATGGACAGAGGAAAAGTAAGGAGAGCCACAGGTAAAGTAAATGGCATTTTGAGCATGGTTACAACAGAAAACATGAGTGAAACAAACCAGCTGATCATAGCTGCTGCTAATGTTATAGCTGACATATTAGGACACAAGTGGAAAACTGAAGAAATGAAAGGAAATGAAAAGAAAGAACCAAACCGGAGGAAAGGAATATGAATAAAGTTAGAAAGAACAAGAGCAATTGAATAGGATTACGAGAGGAGAGCTCAAGAATGAAGTAGTAATCAGAAATTTGAATGGAGAGTACAGGCTAGAAGAGAGGGATAAGTAAACAGTATATGAAGAATTGTCACAAAGAGTGACAGTGTTAAAAGCCAAACTGAAAAGAATTGATGCTAGATACAAAGGTTTTCAACAGAATAGACTGTATCAATCAAATAGAAAGTATCTTTTTGAGGAAATAGATGGGTAACGGCATCAGGAACTAATTCCTGATGCAGAAGAAAGTAAAGTATTTTGGGAAGAACTTTGGAACAAATCAGTGAGACATAAAGTGAAGAGTGGCTAACACAGGTGGAGAGACAGCTTGCAACTGTGCCAAGACAAAAGAACATCAGAATTTATCTTGATTCAGTGAAACTGAAGTTTAAAAAAATAGCAAATTGGGAAGGACCTGGTCCAGATGGAGTACAAGGTTGTTGGCTCAAGAATTTTACACAGTTGCATGAAAGGACTGTGGTATAAGTATTTGGGAATACTGGAAGCAAATGAAATAAAAAATGAACAGATAAAAAAAATTACAAGTAGGGTGTATACAAGGAGAGTGAGAAAAATATTACAGTCAAAGTTGAATTAAAAAAATGTTATTGAAGGAATAAATGCAAGAGCAGTATCAGTAATCAGATATGGAATTGGAATTGTAGTTGGACCAAAAACGACATACAGAAACTTGATAGAAAAACTAGAAAGCTGTTGATAATGTATGGAACCAACCATCCGAAAACATTGCTGTGTGTACAGATGGAAAGCAAAAGCCTACAAGAATATTTACAAAACAGCACAGAGAAATCACTAAAGACAGTGAATAAGGAACAGGTGATCAAGTATGGAATAGGAGAAAAGGACAAGAATGAAATTCAAAGAGAGCACGTAAAACAAATTGAAGAGAAACCTTTGCATGATCAGTTTTGTGAAGTTGCTTACTAATTGATCTATCCTGCCCATTTGATTCCAAGAATGCAAAGAAAGAGGATGAAAAACCGAAACAAAAAATACAATTCCTTAAAATCTTAAATTACAAGAATTTGAAGTATGAAAACTGTAAAGGTTGTGGTTGTAATCATTAGTGCATTGTGAACTGTAAGTAAAGTTATAGACAAATGGTTGAAGGAGATTGAAATAGAGTGTCCTGTAGACCTGCTACAGAAAGCTTGCCTCTTAGGGACAGTAAAGAGTATCAGGAGGGTTTTAAGCACTTGAAAGATTACTAAAAGCTAGAGGATGCTTAAGTTACAGGTAGTAACCTGCTACCCACATAAATCCTACAAGGGATGCAAATGAACCTCAGTGAAATCATCAATAATAATCATAGTAATTATTATTGGGTGAGAGAGTAATGCATGCCATCAAAGTGACACTGGGGTACAAATATATGAAGCCCAAGATACCCATCATGACTACCTGTCTGATAAGGGTACACAAGGCACATGCATCACAACCATACATGTGCAACATGGTAACCACATATTAAAATAAACAGCACATGACCATGCAGGTGGGGCCCAGTTAGCATTTTCTTCATGTCAAGTAGCCCATCCTGTTCAAAAGATCCCTGAATAAGGTTTGTTTAAGGATGATGAACAAAATACCCATGTTTCCAGAGGTGAATTATTCAAACTCCAAAGAATTCATCTTATCACATGGCTATGATGCTCCCCCACTACTCCTGCTCATGATCAGAGATGCACATATTGTCAGCCAATAAGGGACATGCTCAACTGGTTAAGGTCAAGCAACTGACAAGCAAATCTGTGGTATTGAGCAGAATATATACCAAGACAAAACATGTACATAACACTTCCAATCAGTTAAGATCAGAAGCCATGAGAGCCACTGCCCGGTGGTATATAGTTGTTGTTGTTGTTGTTGTTGTTATTATTATCGTTGTTGTTATTATTATTATTATTATTATTATTATTATTATTATTACTATTAATGCCAGGTTGCTTGAGTGCAACTGGTAACATGTAGCCTAGTACAATCTGTCATTTGGTTAAGTTGTCAGTGACTAAACTGGCAACTCCATGAAGCTTGCTTGGTGAGGAGGATGATCTTTGAACACCCTCATCATCATCTAGCATCTGCTTTCCATACTGGCATGGGTTAGATGTTTGACTGAAACTGGTAAGCTGTAGGGCTACAGCAGGTTCCAAACCCAATAAAGGTCTGAGGAACTCAGAAGAATCAATGACAATCTAAAAACTTTATAAAATCTGTAGCTGCAGAGTATAAAATATTGAATTGGTGACCCGCACAGGATAGTTCACTTCAATTGTAAGGTTTGAGGGCCCCTTAAAGTCATTTATGCCACCTTCTAGATATGGTGTCTCAAAGAAGAAAAACACCGGTCATGGTGGAACCTTAAAATGACCAACCTCAGTGAGTGTAAAGAATCAAAACATTTGTTTACACAAAGACATGAATGGCGCTGGAGCCTCTAGTGAAGGTGCCTCATCTAGAAGGTGTACTGTGGGTGAACAACACAGGCTTGGTCATCATCATAATATTGCTAGAATGAAGTGAAGTGTTATTTTAGAAGCAAACCTGTAAATGAAAATGGTGTCGAAATTAGGGGACATAGACAAAGGATGTTATGAGTATGGCAGGAGACAGGGCTCTTTGAATCAACTGAACAAAGGATTTGTAATCAGGCAAAAGCAATAAGCAAAAACAGATGGCTATCTGAGATGAAGATGGAGATGATAAAGGAGAAAGATAAGCCAGGAGGGTGTGGAAGATATAGAAGATCAGGATCTTGAAAATTAAATTGGAGATGAGAGTATGAAAAATGGTGGAATCCAACAGGGTGAGGCGAACTGAATACTCAAGAAGATGCAGGAGGTGATGTTAACATCAATGAACTGAAGGACATATCAGAAAAAGATAGACAGATGATTATTAATATATTGAAGATCTCTAAATCAGGAAGCAGTAATCCAAAATATTTTCAAAAAGTGAATCAACGTCAGTTACAAGAAATAACTAACAATGTAAACAACATTCTAGACAAGGTGTCAACTAGAACTATCACAGAAACCAACAATCTCATCAGTGCTGTACATGTCTACATTGCTAAAGAGTTAGGTTTGAAACAAATTACACAAAAGCAGATCAAGGAACCATGATGGAAAAGCAGAACATTAATATTCTGGAAAGGGAAAACAAAGGTGATTTAAGAAAAAGAGGAAAGATTGATTTGGTTTTGTTTTATAGTTTTGCTCAATACTTTTAATCAAAGATAGCTGTATGTAGTTCAATGTATTCCAGATTGAGATACATAAAGACAAAAATGATAGATAAGAGATAAAACTTGTGACAAGTGCATAACAAGGAATATAGCTTTCAGAGATATTTTTCTCTTCAGACTGCACCTTTAGTACTACATATGTAGACTTTACACCATCTTTAAACTCAATGACTTCAAACAATCCAATACCAGAAAACATTATTCATTTCATGGTTCACAAAATAACCACAGAATTTCCATGGGTACAGCATGTACAATATAATAAAGTGTACAATTACACACAAATGACAACAGGAGAGAGTACAACAGTGTCAAAAGTGGATAGCCAAGCACAGAACCAGATATGGAAAACAAACCCCTGCTATTTCAGTCAAAATGCTGACAGCTAATCCTAGTAGACATTGTGACAACTAAATGGGTGTGTTATGAAATTGGACGAGATGTGGGTAAGAATATCTTTATGAGTAGGAGGATTAAGGAGGGATCTACACTTATTTTTGCTTTGATTTTACCTGAAATCAGACTCTTAAAATTCAACCCTTCTCAAAAAGAAAAACAGTTTGGCATCACTGCAATTACTCCACCATCTCCACAAATCTCTTCTATCCACCCTCCAACAGTTTATATGGTCAGTAAGGGGAAGTGGAAGAAACAAGCGTTGGCCAGATGAAAGTATTGTATTTTGTTGAAATTGTAGATGGAAACTACTGCCATTAGCAAAGGTTGGTAAAAGAGAAAGATCAGCTAACAATTTTTTCATGACATGTTATTGTTTTGTTTCGCTATTCATTCAGACAGACAGACAAACAGACAAGCAGAGAAAGGGAGTGTGTGTGTGTGTGTGTGTCGCAGAGTCAGTAGATTGCTAGACAAAATACTTAGTTCCTTTATGTTACGAGTTCAAATCCCACCTAGGTTTATTTACTTTTGATTATGTCTCTTATATTACAAGTTCAATTCCCACCTTGGTTTATATACTTTTCATTCTGAGGTTGATAAAATAAATACTGAGGGTTGAATTCAGAACATAAAGACACATAATCAAATCTCAAAAGGTATTTTGTCTGGCAATCTATTGACTCAAGCATACACAAATAAATAGCAAATATGTTATTCTTTTACTGATGTCTGTCTATGCTTAGAAGTTCTGTAGAAAGAGAGTGCTATCAAAGCACAGCCATTTACAACTAGAATCTCTCTCAGAAATTGTTCCCTGAATTTGGTTCTAGCTCTGAGGCATTGTGGATTGAAAATGCTGCTATCTACCCTAAACTGAATGTGCACACCTTTGACAGCATCTCTGAATTCCACTTACAGCATGTCTGATAAAAAGAAAGTAAACAAGACAGGGGCATTTACACAGGCCTACTTGGTTCCATTCTTTTCAAGGAATGTATCAGAAGCTGAATCATCTTCCATCATGGAGGCCATCACACTATTGTGAAATGATCTTATTACACTATCTTTTGGGGGGCACCCAAACTTAAACCTTTGGTTTGGTTTACCATATCAAAGGCTTTTATTAAATCAACGAAGACCATATACAGTCCTAGTTCTGCTCTCTAATTTTCTCCTAGACCTGATGTGATGCAAATATCATAGCAATTGTTCCTTGACCATCATGGAAACTGCATTGTAGTTCAGGGTGCACAGTGTTTATTAGGTGAAGAATGATCCTGTTGAGCGTGACTCTGGTGAGTATTTTACTGGCAACAGAAAGAGGTGATATGCCATGATGGTCATCACAGCAGAACTTGTAACCTTTTTGTTTGTATAGATGTACTGTAGAAATGTCTTCATAGTCCTGTGGGACAACACCTTGAAAAAGCTTAGTGAGTTTTTGTAACAAAGTGGGTCCTGCCATGCTTGTAGACTTCACCTGACAGGCTGCCAGAGCCTGGTGATTTCCCATAGAACAGCTGCTTTATGGCTCTCATCACTTCTGACAGGAATGCTTCTAAGTCAAGCTGATCTAAGATATGTTGTGGGAGGGAATCAATGATGTTTACTGTTGGTTTACAACCATGCTGAAGTGCTCTACCCACCAAGAGAGGATATCATTCTTCTCTGTAAGAAACTGGGTCCCTGCCTTGAGACCCTCAAAGAAGTTCTTCATGTCATGTCTGTCAGTAGCTGCCTGTAGTTCAGCAGCTTTGTTTTCTAGCCACTGGTTCTTCATGACTCTCAGTCTGGTCTGCAGGGCATGTTTTGCCTGACGGTACCTGACCTTAGTTTTTGCTGATGACTTGGCAGAAATGTGTTCCAGCATCATGTCAATAAGCTTTGCAATGTCCTGATTGTTCTCACCAAACTAGTCCTCATGTCTGCACTTGGCAAAGCCAATTATTTCAGAGGCTGTCTCATATAACTGGCTTCTGGTTGAGAAAGACTAAGGTTTGTACCAGTGAGCATTTGGATAGCCAAAACAGGATCCCATTGTCATAGTAAACAATATCCCTCTAAATGCTGTATCAAATTCTGCAACCTGGAAAGCATCCAGTCAAACAGTACCCAACTTGATGAAAAGATCATCAAATGATTGTCTAAAACATGCTCAGCTTTCAGTAGACTCCAGCACATTTTGCAGAGGGATCATGGCATCTACCTGGCCACAAAGATAAAAATGTACCAGGTGGTAGTGCTTACCTCTCTCCTATATGTCTGTGAAACATGAACACTCTATGGTGCCATATTAAATAGTTAGACTTGTTCCATTTTCACTGCCCTCTTTCAATTTGCAACATCAAGTAGAACAAAGTTTGCAACACAATTGTTCATGCAAGATGTGACTTTCTAGGCATAGAGAATTTTCGCATTAAAGCACGGTGAGGTGGGTTAGCCGTATGGTACACATGGAAGACACTCCTTCTGTGGTCAGCTTAGATCCAGTGCCAGGCACCCAGGTCACCTACTGCCTGCATTATAAGAACACACTAAAGACTTGCTTCAAAGTCTGTTGGATAAATCTGAAGACCTGAGAGTTAGTAGCACTGAAAAGAGTCCAGTGGAGAAGCTCATACTACCAAGCTATTTCCAGCATTGAGGCAGTTAGGATCAGTATCTAGCATAGAGCCAGGTCCAATCTGCCCTCCGACAATGCTGACCACCACTGTGACATTTGCAACAAGATCTACAAATCCCGAACAGGTCTATATTCCCACATCAGATGACATTGAACCAAGAACATTGTACAGCTGTGTCCTGCTGAACCCTCATTTATTGAAGCTATGAGAGAGAGAGTCCACATATTGAGAGAGAAACATACATACTCCCATACATATATTTAAATAAATGGATATTAACTTCTCTTTCAAGTATACTTTGTTGAAACCAAGAGTTGGAACTGTACAAAAGTCTGTCAAATGTGTGTTTGTGCATTTGTGTGTGTGTGTGTGTGTGTGTGTGTGTGTGTGTGTGTGTGTGTGTGTGTGTATGTGTGTGTGTGAGCATGCATGCATGTGTATGTATGCAAACACACACACACACACAAACAGGCACAGGCATATTGTTAGAAAGTGTGCTTTGTGACCATATGACCTCCACTTCAATCCCATTGCACAATACATTCAGCAAGTGCTTTCTACTATAGCCCCAGGCCAACCAATGGCTTGTGAATGAATTTGCTAGACAAAAACTGCATGAAAACTGTCATATATATATATAAACAGAGAAAGAGACAGACAGACAGACATACAGGGCAAGAGAGTTAAAAGATGTGTGCAATAAATTCTTATTTTATTGAACTTGAGTTTCTTCCTTCAAGTTAAGATAAAATTTCAATGAATTAAGCATTCATTATTTTTGGCATTCAATGCATCATTTTTTAAGTTACTTATCCAAATTCATGACATTAACCCTTTTGAGTTGTTGCTCTTAGCTCTTTTAAATATACAGATCAATGTCTGTAAAATTAGTCTCTGGATTGAACCATTCAGTTTTGTTGTTATTTAATCTGTCAGGAGTCTCTCTTCTCTCTTTTTCAGAGGTGAGCAACATTAGATGAAACCTAATTAAAATGTTAACAAGCATGTGCCAAGGCACAATTCATTTACATAATAATGCAAGGTTGACAGCCCATCAATGATTATCTGTATGTATGTATGTATGTATGTATGTATGTATGTATGTAAGGTATATCTATCTATCTATCTATCAAGAGAGAGAGAGAGATAACACAACAGTAAATTACTGGTTATGTTATGCAACTGATCAACAACTTACCATCAGTTTCACACAAAATATTGTCCTTGACAATATTGACAATTCTTGAGACATGCTGGCCAAAGCTACTTTTGGCTGGCATGTCTGAAGAGTCATCAATAGTTGGCATGTAACAGACAGTAACATTCTGACCAGTTATCTATCATAACCTGTATTATAATGCTTCATGATACACAAAAATATAACTGCTCTATTACTCATACTGAATATGCTTTTTTCTGGCTTAAGGACAACTAGCCTGGTTATATATTTATGTATACATGTATGTAGGTATAAAATGATGATATACCATAAATCCTTGAGTATAGTCCGCCCTTGAGTATAATACACAGGGGATTTTTAGGGGGCTGTACCTCTGAAAAACCTAAACCTTGTGTATAATACGTACCCCTTCTCTAACTTGAGTCAAGGAGGTCTATATAACGTCCTTGGTTTGTAAACATATATATGGTAACATCCTTTATTATTATTGTAAATATAACATAATGCAAATGTGTAGCTTTTTTGTGCACTTTGTTTGCAGAATATATAGAAATAGCAGTAATAAAGTCAGTGAAAAATAAATATTAAATAAATTGCCTTTACATATTTATCATTATCAGTTACAAGCCCGACATCACAAAATGTGTCTGAATAATCATTGCTGGACAGCAAATAGAAACTCGAACATTGCTTAGAAAATATTTTTCATTTTTAACCTTGTTTATAGTATACACTAGTGATTTTGACCTTTAAAATTTGGGGAAAAAATGTGGATTATACTCGAGGATTTATGGTGTGTGTGTGTGTGTGACTGGGTGTAGTTTTTAGAAAAAGAAAAGAGCAGTGTGAAAACAGTCTGACTACGATATGGTCATACTAATAAATGTTGCCACATAACTACAAGTCTTTTTTTAAATGACTGATAAACTTATATTCATCAGATGTGCAAGTTACATATATGTCTTCTGTCTTTTATCTTTTACTTATTTTAGTCATTAGACTACAGCCATATATATGTGTGTGTGTATGTGTGACATGCAGAAACAATAAGATATCTACAAAATACACGTACATGCATACACACATAAAAATACAAACACTAGGATGGTTGTGTTGTAAAGTAGCTCGTTCTGCAATCTTGTGGTTCCAATCTCAGTCTCACTGCATGGCACCTCACAGTCTCAGATCCCATTTAAAAGGTCATGGGCACTGTCTTCCCTCTTCTCTCTAAACCATAAACAAGCATACACACACACATATGCATATTTATACACACATACACACACACACACACACACACACATACATACATATATATACATACATATAAAAATTTTGAGTTAGCGGTTATGCAACCATCTAAGAGATAAATGTATCCATATTACCTCACTATGTATAGGCTTTGCTATAAGGTTAACAGTAGTTGGTAATTTAAATGGTAAAACCGTGGTTTAATATATTCGGATACGAAAAAGAAATGGAGCAACAATTAATTAACAATTAGAAGTTGATCATTGGTATTAAAAGGTCATAGTTTAATTGTAGTTCAAGAACATTTACAGCTGTTTCAGTTTGTTATTTCAAAGTAAATTTGCATTTATCTCATTCCATTTAACAAACATTGTCAGAATGATTTAGAGTTTAACAGAGGAATATAGATAGGAGAAAAAGGAAAATGAAAAAAAAATGGAAAAAAGGGAAAAGTTCATTAAGTCTTTAGGCTTACATTTTTGTGCCCTTTTACGTTTCTTGTATATGTACGTTCCTTCAATTAGATGAATGGAGCAATAAGTGGGGAAGTGACTAGTTGACTGGCGATGTTAGTTGAAGGAGTTATATCTGGTAGTAATATCTGGTGTTAATTGTAAGAAATAGCGCTGCTTGCGACTGCTAGATAAGTCCCTATGATTACAAATAATACCTTTGTTAAATTCTAAGGATGCTTTTAAGAAGTTAGTGCGATATAATGTATAAATTTATGTTGCATAAAAGGTATAATAAATATATAAATAAATAAATAACATGTTGTTATGTGTGGTGCGGGTTATCTACTCATTAATATAACTAAAACCAATACAGTTGGCTAGGATAGGTTAAATCACTCGTTTAATCATGTTTATGTTAGTGGCCACCCTAGCAATTGGTATGTTAGTCAGTGATCTAACTTTAAAGTGAATATGATATATAGAATTATATGTCCAAGTGTACAATGTAGATTTAAGATAGATAATTCAGTTAATCAGGGTAATTTAATTTAATTGAGATGTAATGTTAAACCATGCTCTGTAGTAAGTGGGAGGGTTAGGGGAGGTAATCAGATGTTAGGCAGGTCAGCTAGTAACCTGTAATATTGGTATTAGTGGTATTTAGAGAATAAGAATTTATCTTTATGTAAACATGTTGTATTTTTCTTGTCTCGTTTATTATGCAATTCTGATTTGGCCATTAAAATGATGAATTTCTCATTTATGCATAAATTACAGTGCTTATTTTAACGGTTATATGAAGATGTTCTGGCTAGGATATGCTGTTCCAATCTATAATTGATGTTATTATCTTTAAGTTCCCAGATGTAACTACTTAATCCGGTAGAGTTAGTCTTACTTCTATTTATGAAACTTGAGTGATGGGAATTATATCTAAGTTTCATTTCATTTTTAGTTGCTCCTATATAAGTTTTCTTGCAATTATTTGAGAATACATCACATTCGTAGATTACATTTTTAGTTTTACATTTATTCAAGAATTCACTATGCTGGATCCGTGAACTCCATAGTGATGTCAAAATAATTGGGGGTGTCCTTCTTTACCCATAGTTTGTTATCGAATTGGTGCTTTTAGGTGTATTATTTTAATTCTTATTGTTATAACGAAAATGTAAGCCTAAAGACTTCATGAACTTTTTTCCTTTTTCTTTTCATTTTCCTGTTTCTTCTATCTATATTTCTCTGATAAACTCTAAATCATTCTGATGATGTTTTTTAAATGGAACGAGATAAATGCAAATTTATTTCAAAATAACAAACTGAAACAGCTGTAAATGTTCTTGAACTACAATTAAACTATGACCTTTTAATACCAATGATCAACTTCTAATTGTTAATTGCTGCTCCATTTCTTTTTCTTATCTGAATATATATATATATATATACACTCACACACACACACATCAGATGTATGTGTGTTTGTGTGAGTGTGAGAAAAGCAATAGAAATATGTTGATCATAAGGGAGTAAAGCAAGTGAATGAGTGAAAAAAATTTTTTTTCTCAAAGCATTATATTTATACAATTAAATCTAAATTTATTAAATATTTCATATTTTGTTCTGTATCTATAAACAATATGTCTGCATTATTGTACTTCATTGGAATAGACTAACAGAAAGACAGTAGATAATGTTTTTTTTTTATAAATAGCATATTCAGATTATTGTCTCCATTCTAAATTATGTTAAGAAAGATAGATTAAGGGAGTAAGAGAAAGACAAACAGAAAAAAAAAAATATTGGAAATAATTCAATTCATGTTCTTTATTTGCCAAGGGCAAGGCAAACTGTTCAAGTTCAAATTCAGGTGGTGTGGAAAGTATTCTGTTTTCAGGTTCTTTCTTGATATCAGACACAGAATGTGTCTTATATATATAGGTAAAAAGGATAAAAATTATATATGTACGTTTGTTTCTTTCTTATGAAATACTATCAAGCATTGGAAAAACAGGCTCAAAGGCCAGGGTGCTTCTGGCTGACAAGAAACATGTCAAAACACCAGTCTCCTAGAATCCCTTGCACTGATGAGCCAAGTGTGCTATGAACGCACTGTCATAAAAGAGAAAAGTTGTTTTCCTGTGACATATACAATAGTGACTAGCATATTTGTATTTAAATCTTCCAGAACATATCAAAAATAAATCTACATATCATTTCAGATCTCACTTTACACAGTGCAAATAATGATTTTATGTGTGTATGTATGTATGTATGTATGTATGTATGTATGTATGTATGTATGGGGGTCTTATATAAGAATTTATGGAATAAAAAAGGAGCACTTGAGTGTAAAGTGGAGTGTATGTATTGATACAGTCCTCATGTAAACTAGAACATTATATTTCATAGTTTTATATCTGAATTATTCCACCCAACAAATACATTCCCGCCCCCACATAACATTCACACATATACACACACATTAAAACACATATGCCTACATAAATAGACACAGACATGTATATGTAAGCAAGTAAACATGAATACAGACACACTAGTACACATACTAGCACACAGAGGAACAGACAGCTATTCACAAATGCACACAGAGTAATGCATACATGTGTAAGCCATACCAATGCAGCAGCAGTGTTCATACAGAATCTGACACTTAATGATGACATCACTGTAACTAGGAAACAGA
>NC_068983.1:88718508-88721983 GCF_001194135.2 Octopus bimaculoides
AAATAGACACAGACATGTATATGTAAGCAAGTAAACATGAATACAGACACACTAGTACACATACTAGCACACAGAGGAACAGACAGCTATTCACAAATGCACACAGAGTAATGCATACATGTGTAAGCCATACCAATGCAGCAGCAGTGTTCATACAGAATCTGACACTTAATGATGACATCACTGTAACTAGGAAACAGAGAGAATTGATTAGTGTCTGTGATTGAGAGAGGGAGGGAAGCAATATCCACTTGGATACAACATTCCAGCAGTGAGATGGTTGTTGTTTGTAGTAGTAGTAGTAGTAGTAGTAGTAGTAGTAGTAGTAGTAGTAGTTTATTGCAATATTTTGTTACAATAGTTATTGTTGTGGGTGTTGTTTAACACCAGGTGAATCCTAACTGTAGATTTATGACAAAGGTCCAGACTTCAGCTGTGACCATACCCCACCCTTAGATATTGCATATATAGGACTACATTATCCAATGTGATCCAAACTCATTTTCAAGACTGAGGAATATTTGGCTGCCATTTCTAGTAGGTTGGGCACTCTTACAGTGCCTCTTGATATGGTTAGGGTTGTTGAATGGCCAGATCAATACAGTACCAGTCCTGAGTTCAAAGACCACTGAGGTTGATTTGCTTTCATTTTTCCATAGTTAATAAACTAATATGGTGGTCAACTTTTGCAAAATGTGTTGGATTATTTATCCAGGTTCTTTGCATTCTGAGTTCAAATCCCACTAATGTTAATATTACATTTCATTCTTCCAGGGTCAATGAAATAAAATATCAGTAAAGAACTGGACGTTAGTTTAATTAACTAAATCCTCTCCCCAAACATTTGGCCTTCTATCTATGCTGTATAAAGGACAGTGAATTGACAGAATCATTATAGAGTCAGAAAAAATGACTTGTGGTATTTCTTCCAAATCTTTATATTCTGACTTCATAGTCAACTTCAGCTTTTATTTTTCTGAGGGTCAATAATATACTGTGCTGGCCATGTACTGTAGTCAATGTTATTGGCTAACCTCTCCCTTCAAAGTTGTTATTATTAATCATTATTATTATTATTATTACTATTATTATTAACACACTGGACAAAATGTTTAGTGGCATTTCTTCTGACAATTTACATTCTAAGTTTAAATCCTACAGAGGTCAACTTTGCCTTTCAGCCTTTCGAGGTTGATAAAATAAGTACCAGTCAAGTACTGGGATCAATGTAATCACCTAAACCCCTTCCTCTAAAATTGGTGGCCTTATGCCAAAATTTGAAACAATTATTATTACATATCATTCCTGAGTTTTGGTATGAATGTACATATTCAAGATTTAAATTTATCACTTCAGAACATTTCAGAAAAAATAGATAGAGAAACACAAGTAAACAAATGGATTAGCAGTGAGAGGTGCTAATCACAAAGGTAATAACAACGTACAGGGTTCCAAGAACATAAAAAAAATATTGTGGAAATTACTAAAACACAGATTTTAGAACAAAAACAGATGAATTCAAAAAAAGGAAAAAAGATAAGAATTAAGCAGATGCAAACAAATGCAAATATTAAACACTTTAAAAAATTTAAACAAAAAGAAAAGAAGAGACAACTTTACAAACAATTACACTTGTAAATACATTGTCAAAGCCAAAATTTTAACAATGGAAGCAATATCAATGGCAAATTCACTAATGTTGCCAAAGAGAAATATTAAATATCAGCTTGTTCCCCTCACCAAAAAAGGAGAATGAGGGAGACGTATGTCACAAATATTTTATACCCTTGCTTGACAATTTTATTGAAGAGGCAAGGAGGAAAGCAACATATGCCTCCCCAAAAAATTGAAGAGGTTTTAACATGCAAGCCATGGTGAACTCCAAAGACCAAAATCTACTCTGCAGCTGTACTCCATTATACACAGAAAGAAAAGCAAGAAGAGTGATGGTACACCTCAGAAACCCAGTTATCACACATGTGGGAGCAAAAGCCTAAAGTAGTTAGAGAGAGAGAGAGAGAGAGAGGGAGAGAGAGAGAGAGAGAGAGAGAGAGAGAACTGAACAGCATCAGAAACAACAACTGTGGCAGCAGGACTCAGTCACAGCTCTGGAAAATAACAAAAACAGAAAAATACTTTGCCTTGTCCTCAAGGCCAGGAATCAATGACTATGCAGCTGAACTCCACCAGCTTACAACAATGGGGGTAAGTGAAGACTGAAGAGATGTATACAAGGCAAGAAGAGCCTACTCTCATGATGTCACTCAACTTTACAGTGGCCCAAAAGGAAAATACTGATCTTCTCAATTAAACTTGGATAGAAAGTGCGAGGGCAACCATTTCTAATAACACTAGAACAACAGACCTTTAGCAAATACCATACTGATGGCCCGTGAATATTGGAAGTATTTGCCTGAATAGATATAAGGTCCTTCACAATTCAGAGAAAGCCAAAACTGACCATGGGTACTTCTGGATTCTAGTACAGTGCCAGGTTCCAGTAATAGGAATGGCATGCAATTAGAACCATAATGTGCTCTGATCAAAGTTAGATGACAGCTTCTCACCCTTGTATACATAGGTTACTCTTATTTGTTTCATGTTCTTATTTACATTTCATTTAATTATGATCATGATCATACACACACACAGATGTGTGTGTGTGTGTGTTTGTGCGTGTGTGTGTGCGTGTTAGCATGTTCATTTACCTATTTTGTGTAGTTAAAAAGTTACTATGTAAATGTATTCCATATATTTTTGTCCCAAATTTCATTTTTTTTACATAACTTTGTATATTCATCATCATCAACATCATCATCATCATCATCATCATCATCATCATGATCACCATCACCATCATCAATTAACGTCTGTTTTCCATGATGGCATGGGTTGGACGGTTTGACTGAGATCTGGAGAGCCTGTGGATGCACCGGGCTCCAGTCTGGTCTGACAGAGTTTTTACAGCTGGATGCCCTTCCAAACGTAAACCACTCTGAGAGTGTAGTGGTGCTTTTTACGTGCCACCAGCACAGGAACCAGTAAGGCGGGCCTGCCAACAAACACATTCAAATGGTGCTTTTTAAGTGCCACCGGCACAGGAGCCAGCCAGGTGGGGTACTGGCATTGGTTACGATCAGCTGGTGTTTTTTACATGCCGCCAGCAGAGTAGCCAGTCAGGCGGACCTGGCTTCAACCACATTTGGATGGTGAGTTTGATGTGCCATCGGCATAGGAGCCAGCCAGCCAGCACTGGCCCCAGCTACGATATGGGTTTTACTTGACTCAACAGGTCTTCTCAAGCATATCATATTGCCCAACACATCAGGAGTATTTTTAACAGGGCAGGACATGATTGGCTGCCATCTCACTTTAGTTGCCGGGTCTTCTCAATCACAGTGTATCTCCAAAGGTCCCAGTCTCCAGTCATTGCTTCTGTGAGGCCCAATGTTTGAAGGTCATGCTTCACCACCTC
>NC_068983.1:88722083-88725385 GCF_001194135.2 Octopus bimaculoides
CATACCAGTGCAGTCGTCTCTTTTGCACACCACATTTGATGCTTCTTATGCTCAAATTTTCTCTCAGGGCACTTACACTCTGTTGTGTATGCACACTGACATTGTACATCCAGCGGATCATACTAGCTTCATTTCTTTCAAGCCTACGCATATCGTCAGCAGGCACGAACCTATGTTTCACTGCTGTGAAGCATGGCAGTTCGCACACATGCATCATACAATCTACCTTTCACTCTGAGCAAGAGGCCCTTTGTCGTCAGTAGGGGTAGAAGCATACTGAACTTTGCCCAGGCTATTCTTATTCTAGTTGTAACACTCTCTGAGCAGCCATTCCCACTGCAGACTTGGTCACCTAGGTAGCGGAAGCTATCAACTACTTTTAGCTTCTCCCCCCGGCATGTGATGGAATCTGTTTTCTGAGAATCTGTGGTGTTTATTGCCTCTGTGCATTTGCCGCACATGAAAGTTATTTTCCTGGTTAATCTTCCTTTGATGTTGCTGCACCTTTTATGTGTCCTTAGCTTACACTGGGTACATCTTATGGAGTTTCCACCAACACCTTTCCTACAGATCGAGCAGGGCCATCTACCTGAAGGAGTGCATAATGTGTTCGCCCTCTGACTGACTAGGACTTTGGTTTTTGCGACATTGACTCTAAGGCCCTTCGATCCTAAACCTTGCTTCCACACCTGAAATTTGTTCTCTAGTTCTGGTAGTGATTCTGCTTGTTTTTGTAACACCTTAGTAAAACAATTTTTACATGTATAAATGGGATGTTGTTGTTACACACATTCAATGTTTTGCCTTTTGCTGAACATCCCTTTGTGGTCAATAAAGAAATTGTCGTCTTGTTGTTGTTGTTGTTATTGTTGTTATTATTATTATTATTAAGCTTGCCAGACAAAACACCTAATAGCATTTTGTTCTTCTTCATGTTCTAAGTTCAAATTCTGCTAATGTTGACTTTGTCTTTCATCCTTTTGGTGTCGATAAAGTAAGTACCAGTTAAACACTGAGATTGATGTAATCAACTTACTCCATCTGAAAAACTGCTGACCGTGTGCCAAAATTTGAACCATTATTCTAATTATACTTATTACTATTATTATTAATTCATTGTATATAACATAGCAAAGAAAAGAAATATACATATTCTTTTACACTTTTACTTGTTTCAGTCATCTGACTGTGGCCATGCTGGAGCAACGCCTTTAGTCAAACAAATCGACCCCAGGACTTATTCTTTGTAAGCCTAGAACTTATTCTATCAGTCTCTATTGCCAAACCACTAGGTGACGGGGACATAAACACACCAACATCAGTTGCCAAGCGATGGTGAGGGTACAATCACAGACACACAAATACATACATACATACATACATACATACAAACATACACACACACATATATAGGACAGGCTTCTTTCAGTTTCTGTCTACCAAATCCACTCACAAGGCTTTGGTCAGCCCGAGGCTATAGTAGAAGACACTTGCCCAATGTGCCATGCAGTAGGACTGAATCTGGAACCATGTGGTTGAAAAGCAAGTTTCTTATCACACAGCCACTCCTGCACCTGTATACTTTTTTATATCTTTTTATTGTACATAAACACCCATATTTTATGTCTGTCTTTTTATTGCCCTCCTCATCTGTTGCCCTGGAAGCAAATGAAATTATTATTATTATTATTATTAAGTAGAAATCATCATCATCATCATTATTATATTATTATTATTATTATTGTTATTATTATTAAAAAAAAAAAAAGGTAATGTAAAAGGAGAAAGGGCTCTATACCCTTTCTTAATTTTTCTGACCAGGCTCCCGTGGTTTTATGGGTTTTTCCAAGTGAAACCTTTCCTTTTTCGAAGCGCCTCCCCCTCTGGGAGTTCTATTTATTTATTTATTTATTTATTTATCTATTTATTTGTTATATCTTTCTCCGTTTTCTTCCTCTGTTTAGACGAACTTTCCTACCTTTTCGGACAAAATCTTTTGTAACCTTCATCCTGTCTTTGTGCTTACATGTTTTTAATTGATATTAGCCCTTGTGGCCAATAAAACGAATTAATTATTATTATCATTATAATGTCTGAGATGCATGCAGGACGATGAGATGGCTTTGCATGCACTCGTCCAGTGCCCAAGCATTGCTGACCTGTGGGTTTATGTTGAACACCTGCTGTTGCATGTGGGATGGATCCAGCTGTCAACTGAATCCATCATGAAGATCACCTCACCGCCTTCCTTTAACCGGGAAGGAAAGGCTGTGTTTATATGCCTGGTTGCCATGGTGAGAGAGGTTGTATGGTGGATGAGATTGAAGGGGCTGAAGACAAAGACTTTTCTCTTTGGCCAATCCCTGATCAACTTCTTCAAGTTTCATTTGAAAATGAAAATAAGGGTAGAGAGGGAAGTGTTGTTTTCTAGCCAGTTTGCTGAAAGGTAGATGAAAGTGGCAAGAATGGTGTGAGTGAAAGGGCTTGCCCTGAGCATATGCCTGTAGTTGGAAAAAGGAAAGAAAAAAAGGCACCTGCCCCAAAAGTCAGGGTGTCCATGGTTTTTTTTATATGGTTTCTCTATGAGCAGCCCTCGAACCTCTCCTCCCTATTGAGGATCACATATTGTTGATTTTTAAAATTTCATTAGTCTTGTTTACACGCAAAACCCTCACAACCCACACTCACACACATTCTTTGTTTTGTCCTATGCTGTCCATAATGTTTTCCTTTAATGTAAACCCTTGTGGTTAATAAAGAAATCATTATTATTATTATTATTATTATTATTAGTAGTAGTAGTAGTAGTAGTAGTAGTTCCTGTTCTTTGTAGCAGTTGTTAGTTATTTGCATCACTATGAATGACACCCAGTAAAGTAGTAAAGTACATAAGACCATTACAAATTTACTGCTATTTCTCTCTCTTTGTCTCTCCCTCTCCCTCCCTCCTCCTTCTCTCGATCTCTATATACACAAAGAGGAAAACAAAGAAAACTATACCTACATATGTATTTATGTCTGTGTACTCGACTCTCTGTTATATGTAATAAATAGGCACAGGCGTGGCTGTGTGGTAAAAAGCTTGCTTCCCAACCACATGGTTCTGGGTTCAATCCCACTGCGTGGCACATTGGGCAAGTGTCTTCTACTATAGCCTTGGGCCAACCAAAGCCTTGTGAGTGGATTTAGTAGACAGAATCTGAAAGAATCCTATCATATGATAGGCTTCTTTATATATATATATATATATATATATATATATATATGTGTGTGTGTGTGTGTGTGTGTGTGTGTGTGTGTGT
>NC_068983.1:88725513-88732237 GCF_001194135.2 Octopus bimaculoides
ATGTTGATGTGTTTATGTCCCTGTAACTTAGTGGTTCGGCAAAAGAGACCAATAGAATAAGTACTAGGCTTACAAAGAATATGGGGTCAATTTGTTTGACTAAAGGTGGTGCTCCAGCATGGCTGCAGTCAAATGACTGAAACAAGTAAAAAAAACAAAAGGGAAAAAGAATAACTATATGTTATAAACAGTATTACATATCAGAACTTAAAATGTTTCCTGCAATCACATTTTGTAATGTTTTCCATACATACAAAATACATATATCACGATTTACACTTTTCACAAGATTGTACTGAAAACTTTTATGCTTTTCTATAACAAATCATAAAAAAACTTCTGTATGCAGAGAGAAGGGAAGAGCTAGTCTATGTAAATACATATTTATGTATTTTTCAATATACATAAATTTTTATTTATTTTGTAAAAAACTTGCAGATGCAAATACTACCAATTGAAAGCTCTACATTGCAGATGTTAGCAAGCTTATGGGGTCATCAGGAGAGAATGCACACTGTTTCAGGGACTTCCTCATGATGGCATTACTGTGCAGTAAGCCTCCCCATCACTGAAATCAACTGGTTACTAGGTTTCACTCAATATTCGTCTAGTCATTGCTCATTACCTCTTTTTAATAAAATCCAGTACATATATATATATATATATATATATATATATATATATATATAACATATATTAATGTTTGTTTCATGTTATAATAAAAACAATTTTACATTAAACTTTTGGATTACTCAATATATTTCATAGAATACAAGTTTATTATTCTTTAACAAGAATAGTATTCACAATAACTACACAGTTTTGGACAGCTAACTCATCATTAGGTTGTGTGTGTGTATGTGCATGCGTTTGTGTGCATATATGTGTGTGTGTGTGTGTGTGTGTGTGTGTGTGTGTGTGTGTAAATGTTGAATGATGAAAATGAGTGCTCAAAACTTAATTGGTGGATAGAATTTCTTTATTTGTGTATCAAGGCTACCATTCATTTCATGTCATGAAAATTATCTTAATATCTCAACAATTTTTCAAGCCAATCATTGGTTACACAAACATGTGTGCAAGCATGGCTGTATGCTTAAGAAGTTCACTTCCTAACCATGTGGTTTTGGGGTCAATCCCACAGCAGGGCACTTTGTGTCTTCTACAGGATGGTGCACAATAAAGTAACCTGGGTTCCACAGCATAGTATAAATACTGAAATAAACTTACACACAAGAAAAAGAACCCAGCCTTTCATTTGCAAGTATCATTGTGTTATTAAGACTATTTGTAACTGCTGAACAAAGATGGTGCACTAGTCAACTGTCTGCTATGTTATCACATCCTCACCACATAGAGTGAGCATCTCTAGCCTTTTCTGCAAAATGACATACTCAGTAGTAGAAAAAGTAGAGATTGTGAAAGCATATATGAGAATGGGCCCATTGAAGTCAGGTTTCCAGGTAAAGGTTTACCGGTAAAGAGAATGGTTAAGAAGTGGCACACTATGGGGTCAGTGCACAACACCCCCAAAACACTACAGTTTAAATGCCAGAAGCTATTCAAGACATTTGTCAAAGGATTATTCAAAATCTCAAGAAGTCAACAGGCAAATTGGTGCAGCAACCTCACATAAGCAAAAGGTCATGCCAATGAGTGTTAAAAAGTCTAAAGTTGAAGCCATATCATTTCACATGTGCACAGCAAGTAAAAGTGGATGACAAGAACAAATGAGTAAATTACTGCACAAGGCTTCTGAATAACAGTTAAAAGTGATCAAAATAACACAATGACACTTGCAAACAAATGGGTGGGTACTTTTCATGTGTGTAAATTTATTTCAGTATTTACACTACGCTATGGAACCCAGGCAACATTTTTGTGTGCCACCCTGTAGAAGACACAAGGTGCCATGTAGTGTGACTGAACCCAAAACCACATGGATGGGAAGTGAGCTTCTTAACCACACAGCCATGTCTGCACATATGTTTGTCTATAAAGAAACATACACACACACACACGAGGTTAAAATCACTCAGATCAGTATATTATTCATCCTTTTAAAATGAATATTATTCCTTAGAACTTTTGCCGCTGATATGAGCAAGGTAAAAAATTGGTAATCTTCTTGAGATAAATGTGAAGACTTGCCTGATTTTAAGGGAGATCAAGTGGAGAAAATTAACTGAAACTCAACACATGAAATTGCTACTGCTTCATACACTACAGCTGGACAAGAAAGAGACTAAGGTCATCTATTGCATGTAGCAGAACTAGCAAGAGAAATTTCAAAGGATTCTTGGATTCAACCAGGACCTCTGTCAGTTTGATAAAACAATTAGGGAAAATCCCTGAATTGGCTACATGAAAAGGATGAAGAGTGACTGGGATCTAAAACATCCAACTTTGGTGCAAAACAGCTACATCAGTAACTAACCTTCAGTGAGTAAAAAATTTGTCATAGACCATCAAAATCACATATTAAAGAAAAGTTAGACTAGATCACTAAATTCTGTTTCTGAGAAGACCATAAACAATATAGACTATAACAGATGTGATAATAATAAAGCTAAGGTGAACATGCTACCATTTCACAAACACGCTGCAACTGATTATGAACAAACAGTAGTAATGAGTGAAGAATTATAAACAACTGAAAGTGCAGTTAACAATAAAATTCAGACAAAACTTGACTATTTAAAATAATACATAATTGCATGAGAGAACAATTACCACAGGTATTGAAAAAAAACTAATTGATTTGATGTTTTCTGTGATGGATCATGAAGCTAAGAAACAATTAGCAGAGATTGAAAATCCCAATTTTCTGACATTGAATGTTGTGCCCTGTCTTGTTATTACTATTTTACAACAGATGGGATTAACAGTGGTCAATCATTATAGAAAAATCAACCAACATTGATTACCACTATCCAGACAAATATCAAAAGACTCAGGAAAAAATACTAGACAATTAGACACTGTTATTAAGTGCAAAGTGAATAATAAATTCACAGACCACCAGCTGTAGATTGATCATAGATTACCTCTGGTCTATAGGAACTGTCAACTAGAGACACCAACAAATAAGCTAATTATCTTTAAATATGCACTGTAAGCAGTAAGTGAAAAACACTGCAATAAAAAAATTATTAGAATGCAAATCCATCAGTTATATGTTTGCACTAACCTCACAAACAGCATATCACAGTATGAAAGGCCATACCATCAAGATCATAAAAGTCCCGCCTCAAGATGATCTACAATCATTTTGGAGAGGGATTTGGAATGTAAACAAACAACATAACCACAATGCAATGTGGTTAGATAAGTTTTGGAATGAGTACTGTGAAAATGTTTCTCCCAAAACTTATATCAACAGTGAAACTCTCTAGCCCTCATTAACCTGTCCATAAGAACAATGATTGGTGAAATTGATACACTGAACTGCTTGGCAGTTTCACATACAATACTAGTAGCTAAAAACCTGAAGATGCATGTGGTCAAAAACTACAGTACTATAACATGCTTGAATGTGAGGCATAAATTATACACAAGTTGCTTGAATGCATTCCTCCAGGATCACTGTGAAACACAATATGACAGTTGATAAGCTAGCAGGAGGAAAGAAAGGAGTCTGGGGTTATGCCAAGTAGCCCCTCATCAGCAAGACATTCCTTAACCTCTTAGCATTCAGATTATTCTATCATAAGTAATCCTTATTCATTCACATTGTTTTGAATTTATCCTGCTTTATCTGTAACTTCAAGATTTCGATGATGTGATTGTTAGGTTTTAGTATAACATTGTAGGATAGGTGTGAGAAGTCAGATCCAGTCAGTTTGAAACATAAAACAAATTTGGGCTGGATATGGCCACTTTAAATACTAAATGGTTAAAGAAGCAAAACAGCACCAGCTAAACCTTCTGACTGTATGATTAGACTATATTCCTCACTCATAGATAGCAAAGCATAGTGACTTAAAGTCACTTTGCTAAGGTCTCAACTGATATGATTAATGCCATTAAGTGACTGACAACAGCATAGTCCACAGAACTGTCATTAAAAACTAAAGTTACTGCTATAGTTATGAACAGAATTAGGCTATCAACAGAAATATTTCAGGGTGAAAGTTTATCTATAATGCTTTCTACCTTAGCAGTCAACCCCTTATCAGCCCTGTTAAAGAAATACAAAAGATGCATGACAAGATCTGCATGACAAACAAGCAACTTGTGTATAATTTATGCATTACATTCAAGCATGTTATAGTCCTGTAGTATTTGACCACATGCATCTAGCTGCTAGTACTGTATGTGTAACTGCCAACCAGTTCAGCAAATCAGTTTCAGTAGTCACTGTTCTTATGGATAGGTTAATGAGGGCTAGAAAGTTTCACTGTTGATATAAGAAGGAAAAAAATTGATGTCACTTACTCTTTTTAATTGATGAGCTTAAGCTGTACTCTAATAATTTTCATGACACCAAGAGACAGAACTGGTTATAACCTTGCAGGACATAGGAATGAAGTTTGATCAGAACAAGTGTTTATATTTAGCAGTCAAATGAAAAAATATTGTCAAGCAAGCAAGGAATATAAATAAATATCTTGTCTATCTTCCCTGTCACCAATGATGAATATTACACATACCTCAGAATCAATGAGAAAATTGCATATGTTGGTGCTAGAAAGATAAAGGAATTCTTCAGCAGACTTCAAAAGGTATAGAAGTCAGAGCTGTCTACATATCTCACAATACTTTTACAGTGCCAGAGCTAGTACCAATATTTGGGGTACTAAATTGGGCATTCAAAGAAATCTGAAACATGAGAATCAAGACTAGGAAGATATTAACTGCTGTTAACTGTTACATCAACAATGTCACTGACAGGTTCTATGCCAAATGGAGTAATGTAAATAGAGGCAACCTTTGAATGTCACGTTGTGTCTCTTAGATACCACCTACTGAACAGTAAAGAGTACATAACTACATTACATGTATGCTCAAAAGTGAAGGACATAACATCATAAAACTAGTCAAAGAACTCATAGACAGGTACTCTAAGTGCACAGCTGTTCATGGGAACCAAGAGCAGTTGAGCTAACCTACTTAAACAGAGACTCGAAAAACAGAATGTTATGCATGAGTACATAACCTGCAAGCTAGAGAATACCAACAACATTTATAGGAATGGTTGCCTCTACTGGACTTGTGATAAATACATCTTTCCTAGAAGGCTACACCTTCTCCATCCAAGAACAAAAGACAGCTACTAAATTCTTAATTGAAATAGATAGCCATGTTATGACAGAATGCTTCCATTGTGCCATACCAGTACTGAAGATAGTACCCATATCATCAGTAGTTGTCTAAAAATCTCCACAAGATACTACTTTCCCATGAGATACATCATCACTAAAATTGTCAATAATGCTATACACAAAAACAGACTGTCTTGATGGGCACACCAAAAGCACACCAACACCTCTAAAAATAAAGAATAGGGGTGAAACATTCCAATAAAAACAGCAACTTAGTGTAAGCAGAACAAGCTAGAGATTTTTATATAGTATGGAATAAAAATCATAACCTGTTATAGAGATCAGCTGTCTGGCAGATGTGAATGCCTCATCAAAAACCGGAGAAAAGGAGAACATCTATGGAGGACTAATGAGAAACCTATAGCTCTTATATATGTATTCAGGTTATAGATTTTCCTTTGTACCTATTACCACAACTGCACTGGGTTACATAACCACTGATCTGCATAAGAGCCTAGAAATGTTAAGGTTCTCCAAAAAAGAACATGGCAGACAGATTTCACATTCTTCACATATAATCAATTAGAGGTACAGGGAAAATTTATAAACCATTTCAAGACTTCTCCATTTGAGGTTCCTAAGTGAACACACAAACACCATCACATACACATATGGATTACACACATACATGCATACACAGAAACAGTAATAAAGTACACACACTCTTGTGTATTAATGTCACACACATACACACATCAAGCAATTAAGCTAACCCCAAACTCTTTGCCGGGCTTGTATTTATCTGTGCCTCTTTTTTTTTTCTTTGTGACTCAAACAAGAGTCTTGCCATGTTGCCAGTGACCAGTTTGAATTCTACCTTAATGAAATCACAGACATACACACAAATAAATGTACACACCTATACTTATATAATGAAAAGCTAATCCAATTTTGCATCTGTCATTATACCAAAACTAATAACAAAAACAAAAGTACTATAATCACTTCAAAACTTTAAAAATATTGAGCTAACAAAATTATTTAACAAACTTGAATCTTTCAATACATGGAACCCTATTAGAGGATAGTGTGCAGGCAGTCGTTTTTATTGATGATTACCAAGTTAGTGAATACTGGTACTGGTGACAGTAGTAATGAAGGTGGTGGTGGTAGTGGTAATACAATGTATAGTGTTAGTGCTGTCAACTGTAGTGGTTTTGGTGTGGCTGATGGTGGTAGATGTAGGACTGGTTATGGTGGAGCTTAAAAAAATATCCAGTAAGTGATAAAACCCAGAACAATATCTGATTGTTGTGAGTCACCTAGAAAGCAAAAATTATGCATGGAAGTAGTGAAGAAGAAACTATAGCAAGATGGGGATGTGGAGCTTAGTTGTATTGTGTATGCTGTATTCTAGTGATGACTAATGACAATTATATATGTGTGTGTGTGTGGATATA